>NC_142796.1:87492407-87594347 GCF_049724085.1 Artemia sp. Qi Xiang Cuo
TAGTTTGTGGGAAACCAATTCATATAATTTACACTCTAAATTTTATTATCTATATTGTTGCTGGAAAATACTTAAGTTTGATTCATAAAATAAAATTTAATTCAATTTGTATGCCGTCCTGATTTATGGCCTCGTGCCATCTGATATACTATGATGTGCTACTTTTCATTCTTTGGAACAGTTTGTGTGGGTGAACAAACAATTTCCGGATTGCTGATGAAATTGCCTTTCGTTCTATAGTTGGTGGAATGCCAGTTTTTTCAATCGACATTGTGAGTTTATTATCCGGACTGCTGCTGAAAAACGCCTAAGGCGGGTTCATAAAATAGATAATGCCCATAAACCCTGTTATAAAGTAATTTTTGTGCCGTCCTAATGCCAAAAGCCTATTTTATATTCTGGGAAAAATTGTCGTAAGATGACAATGATGTTCTTTAAAGATCAAATTCTCTGATCTTCAACGGTTCAGCCGTTCAATGTCAAAACTTATATTATATTCTGGAGAGGGTGGAAATGACGTATAAGGAAGCTGCTGTTATTTAAACCTCAAACTTTTTGGTCTTTTTCGGCCGTACGGCCGCTCAGTGTCGAAACCTATATTATATTATGAAGAAAAAATTACGTATAAGGGAGCTGCTGTTATACGTATAAGCCTCAAACTTTTCGGCCGTTCAATGTCGAAACCTATATTGTATTCTGAGTAAATAATGACGTATAAGGAAGCTGCTGCTATTTAGACCTCAAACTATTTGGCAAGGTCGTATCAAGGGATGGGGACTAGGGGGTTTAAAAGCCCTCCCCCCCCCCAAAAAAAAAAAAAAAATTGTTCGACTCGTAAAACGTAACAAAGATAAATATAAACAGATTCTATAATGCGTTTTTTAGAGTTTTTGTACAACCCCCCCCCCCCGCCAAAAAAAGAATCATGGATACGGATTTGCTCCTTAGTCTTGTTTGACCGTTCGGCTGTTCAATATAGGAACCTATATTATGTTCTGAGGAAAAAATGACGTATAAGAAAGCTGCTGTTATATAAGGCTCAAACTTTTTGTTCTTTTCGGCCGCTCGACCGTTCAATTTCGAAACCTTTATTATATTCTGAGTAAAAAATGACGTATAAGGAAGCTGCTGCTGTTTAAACCTCAAACTCGTTGGCAAGGTCGTATCCCGGGGTTGGGGGTTAGGGGGTTGTAACCCCCCCCCCCCCAAAAAAAAAAAGAATCCTGGATACGGCTTTTCTCTTTAGTTTTTTTTTTTTTTTTGCCGTTCGGCTATTCAATATAGGAACCTATATTATGTTCTGCGGGAAAAATGAAGTATAAGAAAGCTGCTGTTATATAAACTTCAAACTCTTTGACCTTTTTTGACCATTCAATGCCGATGGCCTCTATTATATTCTGGGTGAAAAACTGAATTTTAGATCTTAAATAAGTATTGTTCAATCGGAAAACAGTAAACGTAAATTTAAAAGTGTACGAAAGTTTTTAGCGAAAATAATTAATTGTTTAGGTTGCTGAGCCACCATGGTGGCTCGGCATTCAAATTGAATAATAATAATTTAGCGCTATCCTTAATGGAACAAATTACAAATTATAAGAATTGATTTGTTACTTAGAAGGGGTATTTTTAAACCTTCCTATTTCAAAGTGTAAGAATTAAAATTTTTCTTTTCCCTTTGCTTTTCCTTTTCATCTTTTCTTTATTTTCAAATGATTTTTTTTTATTTTAAACTAGAAAAGTGGACATTAAAAACTCTAGAAATAAAAGTTCAAAAACATCATTTGGAATCTTATTCTATATAAAAAGCATCAGAAAAAACATCATTTGGAGTCTTCTTCTTTATAATTTCTTTGGTAAATTTCTGTAGGTATAGTTTGATAGAGATACAAGTATATAGTTTGGAGATGAAGGCATAGTTTAGAAAATAAGAACGAGCAGAAAAGATAGCAACAATGTTTGCCCTAGAATGGAGCTAGGATCAAATTAGTTACTGGGTTTAGACCCCACCCCCAAGGAAATCTTTGTCCAACTTGCAAAAACACATTTTTTGCATTTATTGCAAAAACGCATATAAGCAAATTTGTTTGTATTTTTTCTAGATTTTTTGTGTAAACTGTGCCTGGCAAAAAAAAAACCCTGGGATCAAAGCTAGGATCAAATTAGAATTTTCCTTGAAAATGTACGTTTTTATAACATTGCCTTGGAACATTGCCTTTAAAAGCTTTTCTAAGATGTTTGGAGTCTATGTCTATATAATTTTTTTGATAAATGTGTTGTTTTTTTTTGTAGGTATAGTTTGGTGGAGATGGTAAGATAAGAGCGTTCAGAAAAAATGGCAAAAATGTTTTCCCCAGTATGGTGCTAAAATCAAGTTAGAATATATTTTATTAAAATCAAGTTGGAATTTTCTCTGGGAATGTTCGTTTTTATAACACATTGCCTAGGAATATTGCTCTGAAAAGCATGTTTTTTTCAAAAAAAAGTTTGGAGATCTTTATAATTGTTTCATAAATGTTTGTAGGTATAGTTTGGTCGAGATTGCAAGACAAGAGCGTGCAGAAAAGATAGCGAAAATAGAAGAAGAGAATGAATCATTAAAAGCCAGAATAAAACTTATGGAAGAAGGAAAAAATGAGGATCTTACAGAATTAGTGGGACAGCGGGTTAAATCCGCTTCAACAAAAGAAATTGAAGGTTTGTTTTCTTTTTATTTCTTTCATTTCTTATGTTCTTTCATTTCTTTGTTTTGTTCTTATGTTCTTTTGTTCTTTTCTTTGTTATTATGTTGTTATGTTTCTTATGTTCTTTTCATTTCATTTCTTTCATTCCTTATGTTTCTTATGTTCTATCCTTTTTATTCTTTTATTCGACACTTCGTTCGTTTCATTCATCATATTCTCAGGATGATAGTGTTCACAGCAGTGAACATTAAATAAAGAGCAACTCCCTCCCAAGTAAAATATAAGTATCAGGTAAAGCCATCGTAGTTACATAGCTTCAAAATACCAAGGACATCAAACAAAATGTGTTTTGCACCATGCACCGAGCATAGGTCTAATTATGGCTTCAAATCATGAAGTACCATGGCTTCAGAGTACCAAGGATAACAAATAAAAAAATTGCACCGTGGACCCATCTTAGGTATAATCATTACTTCAATTGGCTTCAAATCATGAAGTACCATGGCTTCAAAGCACCAAGGATATCAAATAAAAAAAAATGTTGCACCATGGACCCATCTTAGGTATAATCATGGCTTGAATTGGCTTCAAATCATGAAGTACCATGGCTCCAAAGCACTATGGACATCGTATAAAAGAATTTTTTGCACCTTGGACTAATCTTAGGTCTAGTCATGGCTTCGAATGGCTTCAAATCATGAAGTACCATGTCTTCAAAGCACCAAGGATATCAAATAAAAAATTGCACCATGGACCATTTTATTTATAATTATGGCTTCAAATCCGGAGGTATCATCGCTTCAGAGCACCAAGGACATCAATTTAAAATATTTCTTGCACCATGGACCCATCTTAGGCATACTAGTGGCTTCAGTTGGCCTCAAATCATGAAGTAACATGGCTTCAAAGCACCAAGGATATCAAATAAAAAAAAAATGTTGCACCATGGACCCATCTTAGGTATAATGATGGCATCAATTGGCTTCAAATCATGAAGTACCATGGCTTCATAGCACTAAGGACATCGAATAAAAGTATTTTTTGCACCATGGACTAATCTTAGGTCTAATCATGGCTTCGAATGGCTTCAAATCATGAAGTATCCTGGCTTCAAAGCACCAAGGATATCAAATATAAAAAAATTGCACCATGGACCATTTTATTTATAATCATGGCTTCAAATCCGGAAGTATCATCGCTTCATAGCACCAAGGACATCAATTAAAAATATTTCTTGCACCATGGACCCATCTTAGAATAGAAGTATTTTTTGCACCATGGACTAATCTTAGGTGTAATCATGGTTTCGAATGGCTTCAAATCATGAAGTACCATGGCTTCAAAGCCCCAAGGATATAAAAAAAATTGCACCCTGGACATATCTTAGGTATAATCATGGCTTCAATTGGCTTCAAATCATGAAGTAACATAGCTTCAAAGCACCAAGGATATCAAATAAAAAAAAATGTTACACCATGGACCCATCTTAGGTATAATGATGGCTTCAATTGGCTTCAAATCTTGAAGTACCATGGCTTCATAGCACTAAGGACATCGAATAAGAGTATTTTTTGCACCATGGACTAATCTTAGGTCTAATCATGGCTTCGAATGGCTTCAAATCATGAAGTACCATGGCTTGAAAGCACCAAGGATATCAAATTAAAAAAAATTGCACCATGGACCATTTTATTTATAATCATGGCTTCAAATCCGGAAGTATCATCACTTTGAGCACCAAGGACATCAATTAAAAATATTTCTTGCACCATGGACCCATCTTAGATATAATCGTGGCTTCAGTTGGCTTCAAATCATGAAGTACCATGGCTCAAAGGACCAAAGACATCAAATAAGAATATTTTTTTGCACCATGGACCAATCTTAGGTCTAATCATGGACTTCAAATGGCGTCAAATCATGAAGTACCATGGCTTCAGAGTACCAAGGACATCAAATAAAAATATTTTTTTGCACCATGGACCAATCTTATGTCTAATCATGGCTTCGAATGACCTCAAATCAAATAGCTTCAAATCACAAAATACCATGGCTTCAAAGTACCAAGGACATCAAATAAAAATATTTTTTGCACTGTGGATCCAGCTTAGATCTAATCATGGCTCCAAATCAATTGACTTCAAATCATGGAAAACCATGCCTTCAAAGTACCAAGGACATCAAATAAAAATATTGTTTGCACCATGGACCCATCTTAGGTCTAATTGTGGCTTCAAATGTCTTCAAACGGCTTCAAATGATGAATTTACATGGCTTCAAAGTACCAAGGATATCAAATAAAACTATTTTTTTGCACTATGGACCCATCTTTGTTCTAATCATATTTGAAAACTGAAGGTTTCTAAATCCTTTGGTTGTTTTAAAATTATGAAGTTTTTAAGGTTGTGTCACAGTTTGGTCAGTGTTGCCACGTTGAACCATGAAAATAAAATAAACTTGACCAATTAGTTATATTCGACCATGCCTTTCGTCTGTCAAAAATTTGAATATGAACAATCTTTTGATTACCAAAAGTAAAAGCCCCTCCTTAGCTGTTTGGTGCTATATATATATATGGCTGGTTTTTCACCGACGTTTTTTATATTATTACTATTATTATTTATGATTATTATATTTTATTATTATTATTATATTATTATTACTATAATTATTTAGAACGCGCTACTGCCAAAACTACATAACTGCATATGGAGTTTTTTTCATTAAAAATTGACTTCCTGGTCTTTCCTAACTTTTTAAGATGTGTATGGTTGTTTTTGGTGCTTTAATGGGTTAGAGGGGGCTAAAAATAGTATTGATGTAGGGTATGTATTGATGTAGTAGTATTGATGTAATCTTTTTTCGATCCAATTTCAATTTTTTTGTTCAGGTCAATATTCTCATTTTCTCAGTCCCCAGTTTCGCCATGTTGAGTAGATATACTGCACATCACGCTCATGGTTCATTTTATGTTGAGTAGATATACTGCACATCACGCTCATGGTTTATTTTATGTTGAGTAGATATACTGCACATCACGCTCATGGTTTATTTTATGTTGAGTAGATAAACTGCACATCACGCTCATGGTTTATTTTATGAATCTGGTATTTCCCGGCTTAGGACAAGTAAGATTCCTAGCTGGCCTGCTAAGGTGGCAGGCATTAGCTTACTCTAACTTTTTTTTGGGCGGGGGGGGGGGGTTTAAAATGATTGTCATTATTATTTGGTCATGATCGAATTCTAGCATTTATTGTATTGTCTAATGAATTTCGTTGTATCGTAAGAAATTCTTTGAAACTCCAAAAATTTATTAATTTTAGTCTACCTTCTCTTTGTCCTGAATCTCCCGGGAAAAAGTTACACGGGTTGTAGACAACCACATAAAATATAGTCACAGGCTGGATCTTGTTTTAGTTGTGACAAAAGGCTAGTAAAACGCTATAATTTTTTTTTTTACTTCTATTATGTTATTAAGAGAGAGAAATTCAATTTTATTAAAGACTTATAGTCACAAAAAAAATCATATCAAACAGACCTACCACGTGAAAATCTATACAGATTTGTTTGTGGCAGGACTCAATATTTTACTACATATATATTGAAAAACAAAAGGAGAAGAAAAATGCAATCATATTAATAAATAAAAAATAGGCCTATTGATATTTTAATATCGCTCTTTACTTTTCTCTCGGCAACTTTTTTTTGTAAAAGTTTTCTTCGAAATTGCTGTTTTATTATTTTTTAATTAACATATTTTTATAACAAAGGGATTTTGGGATTATTTGTGGAGTATGTTTAACCTTTTCTGCTTAAGCACCAAAATAATGGATTGTGATTTTTCTGTGATTGAGATTGTGATTTTTTTTTTCGTGGGAGGGGGGGATAATCTAAAAACTTTATTTGTTAAATTGAATAAGAGGTGCACAGAAATTCAACGAAATATAAGATTTTGTTGGGAGGAGGGGGGTAAGGGCCTTCGGGTCCAATACGAAATCTGAATATTTGGTCAAAACATCAGTCACTGAAAAGCCTTTTTTGAAATTAGTGGTTGATTATTTGTTTAATTGACTTTTCACCTTTTCTGTTTGAGTATGAAAATGTTGGATTCTGATTTGTATGTTAGGCACCATTTTGACCAATTGGTCGAAATGTCGGTCATCTGTGGATGTTGGTTGATAATATTCTTACGAAAAATAGTGGGGTAGATGTGAAGGGGGTTCGAAGGGGAATTAAACTTTTGGATTTAGAATATTTGCCTTATTGGTGTTGAGGATGAAGTTGGAGTGATCACGGTCCCTATTAGTGCCTTTACTCATCCAGTGCAATAAAAGGGGATCAAATCGTGAGATACAATTGCCACACAGGGATAGCTTTGGGGTGAGGTAGTGAAGCTGAGAAGCCAATAGGCAGGAGACTCTACCGTGATAAACAAATTTAGACTGACAATTCTTTGATTGATCTACCCTGGATTGGTCGCTTGAGATTGATAACTTCTGTGATAGCTTGGCAGGGAAGTCACCAAGAAATCAAAACTGGCTAGATTCACTTGAAGCTGGGGAGTTAGTTACCTAGGGCTAAGAAAATGTTCCATAAGAAATGTTAGGTCGCATATCTTTGCAGTTCAGGAGCTAACAGGATCTGTTTCGCGAATCTTCGCCTTTTGAGACTGTAAAGCGTTGTAGTGGTTTAATTGGGTTGTGGGTATACCGAATTGGGTAGTGGTTTAAAATTCCTTTGGGTAAGTCTCCTTGATACTAGCTATATACCCACCAAATTTCGAACAAAACTGGGTACTTTCGTAGGGAAGGTATGTAGTGGTTGAAAGATGTTTGTGCCTTTGAAAATCCATTTCGTCTTTCCCATTGACCCATACTTCTTGACCAAAAAGCTTCAGATGAACCCAAGCACATTTTTGCAAAGGTGGGTGTTGACTGTACGCCCCTAAAATCGTCATTCACGTTTCCCATTGGTTCAAGGTACTTGTCCCATAAGTGTCAAGCTGATTAGAAAAAAAATAACTGCCTTTCTTCTCTAAAGCTGGTGGGTGGGATGGTGGTAATGGAGGGTCCAAGGATCCTCTTTGTGCCTCTAGTCATACAAATGGCAAATTGTTAACTAACTACGATGTTGGAAGGGATACTGTCTCATTTTGGTCTTTGATCATATAGATTGAAAATAATTGAAATAAATCAGATGAGAGGCAACACCTCAACCTTTGTGCTAAAACGTTGATGGTGAGGTGGAATAAGGTTTGAAGGATTGAGGCCCCATTATGTGCCTTCAGTGGTAGGCCTATTGATATTACTAGTAATATTATTGTATATTGGTAGTATTACTAGCAGTAGTAGTATTAACCTATTTCCTTTTGATCAGTTGAATATCATTCTCATCAAGTCCTGGAGGTTTCAACTTAATACAATTAGCCCTTGCCATGACATTGCTGACATGTCCTTTTGATAGCCTGTATGTTCATATACTTCCTTGAAATTTTCATCTCAATGCTCTTAGCCCCACAAGTAGTTGCAATTGAAGTAGTAGTAGTAGTGGTAGTAAATGTAGCAGTATCAGTAGCATTAGCAGTAGTTTGCACATATTGCCTTTTGGTCAGATGATCTTCCTCTTTAGGCATTCTCTGAAAATTTCCATTTCAACCAAATCAATTCTTGAGAAATGCTATTTTGACAGTTTGCATGCACAATGCGTCTTTTGGTTTAATCAGACTTTACACTTAATACTCTAAATAAAGAAATGAGGTAGAAGTAGAGGCAGTAGTTACGGTAGTATCGATATAATACAAATATTGCCGTCTTGATCATCTGTCTAATTATTTCACCAATTTCCCAAAACTGCAGATTCGGTCATTTATGTGCTATATCCTTTTTAAAATCCATATACAAACAACGTGTATCGATTTAGTTCGACACTCCCCTCAACATGAGAGGCTGATCTGAATACCCTTCGTCTTCTTGGAAAATAAAGTTCAAACATGCATACCTTTCTCAATACCGTAACATATTATATATAAACAATGAACAAATTTCCTAAGTTACAGCCCTTGTACCTAGGACTGTGGGGAGGTTGACATCCCCAATAACGGGACCTAATGGCTCTCTTAAAATTTCGATCGGATATATTTTGGGGAATGATGGGATTGGGGGGGGGGGGGCTGACGTCCCTCCATGCACTTTTGAGTCTTAAAAAGGCGACTAAAACTTCGGACTTCCAATCAAAGGGGCTCCATCCGATCCAAAGCTTATAGGACTACCCGTTCTATAAAACCCTTATATGCCCAGAGCATAAGTTACAACCCTTGTCGATGGGCTCTGGGGGATTATGTCCACCCTAAAAACATTGTTATCTGATTCTTGGACTATTTGTAACAAAATGGCTATCTCGCAATTTCAATTAAATGCGTTTTTGGGAAAAGAGGATGGCAGGGAGGGGGGCTATTTATTCTTCATTATGTTTGAATTTTCAAAGGGACCTAGAACTATACATTTCGAATCAAATGAGCCTCTTCTAAAGTTCACACGGCCACTCATTCCATAAAAACCTTACATGCTCTTAGGGCATAACTTACAACCCTTTCTTCCAGACTCTGGAGAATTCTGTCAACTTCATAGGTCTCATTATATGATCTTTGGACTATTTTTGAAGAAATGGCTATATCAAAATTTTGATTTTATGTATTTTTGGAAAATGAAACGTAGAGAGGGGGGGGGACAGCTGCCCCAAATAACTTTGAACCTTAGAAGGGAAATAGAAAATCTGATTTCCAATCAAATTAGCCCCCTCCGGAGTTTATAGGACCACCCTTTCCATAAAATCCTTATTTGCCCTCGGGGCAAAACGTATAACCCTTGTGCTGAGGACTCTGGGGGGGGGGGGCTGTCATCCTCAAATACTTAAGTTCCAGACCTTCAAACTACGCTGAAAAAAATGGCTATCTAAAAATTTTGATTAGATATATTTTGGAAATTGAAGGCGTGAGGGGGGGGGGGCTTGTTACCCTCCAATCACTTTTGACTATTAGAAAAGGTCGTTTCAGTTTTCAATTGAATGAGCCTCTTTTGAAGTTTCTACGACAACAAATGACCATCTCAAAATTTCTACCAGATAAATTTTTGGAAAATACGAGGTGTTAGGGGGTATCCGCCCTTCGATCACTTGGAATCTTAAGAAATGGTACTAGAACTTCTGATTACCAATCCAATGAGCCCCTCCAAAGTTTATACGACCAACATTTCTAAACAAAAAAAAGCTCATATGGCCCCAGGGCATAACTTACAGTCCTTAACCCAGGGCGGTGTGGGGGGGGTCATCCTCAAAAACATAATTTCCGGATCTTTTAACTACTTTGAACTTCGGTTCATGGGTATCTCAAAATTTTGATCGGATGTGTTAGGGGAAATGGTGGGCGTGTGCGGCGGTTTATTTCACTTCCAATCACTTTTGATTACTATTAAAAGCGACACTAGTCCCTTCAATTTCCAATCGAATGAGATTTTTTCGAAGTGTCTACGGCATCAAATGACCATCTCCAAATTTCTATTGGTTGTATTTCGGGAAAATACGAGGTGTGTGTGTGTGTGTTTGGGGGGTATCCGCCCTCTGATCACTCTGAATCTTAAGAAGAGTAGCAGAACCTCTGATTATCAATCCAATGAGCTCCCTCCAAAGTTTATACGATCACCCCTTCTATATAAACCTTATATGCCCCAGGGCATAACTTACAACCCTTGCCCTGAGGGCTTCGAGAGGATTGTCATCTTCAAAGACATAATTTCCGGGCCTTTCAACTACGTTTAACAAAATGACTATCTAAAATTTTGATTGGATGTGTTTTGGGAAATGGTGGGCTTGGGAGTGGTGTTAGTTCCCCTCCAATAATTTTCTACTATTAAAACGGGCACTAGCCCTTTCAATTTCCAATTGAATGAGCCCTTTTTGAAGTTTCTACGACAAAACTTTCTGTAAAAACCTTATATGCCCCCAGGGCATAACTTACGACCATTGTCCTGAGGGCTGTGGGGGGGAGCGTCATCCTCAAAGATATAATTTCCGGATCTTTCAATTATGTTGAACAAAATTGACATACCAAAATTTTGATTGGATGTGTTTGGGGAAACGGTGGGCGTGAAAGGGGTGTTAGTTGCCCTCCAATCACTTTCGACTATTAAAAAGGGCACTGGCCCTTCCAATTTTCAATCTAAAGCCCTTTTCAAAGTTTCTGCGACAACTCCTTCGAAACGAAGTGCCCTAGTCTAAACAAAAAAAAAATACATTGTGCCCACATCGCTCTTTACTTAGACAGCGCTATTGCGCTAACTATGATTTTTAAAATAGTTTGTTTCATATTAAATAATTTCCCCAGGCTCATAAAGATTTGCAAAATAAGTTGTTGAAGACAGACCAATTTCACCAAAGTTACTTAAAATATGTGTTAAATTTACAAAATAGTCTGTTGTAAATTTATCAATTTTACCAAGTTTAATTTATTTTGTTCTGCCTAGATGAATTTGAATATTAAAAAGTAAACTTGGTATATTTAATAAATGTTATTTAATGAATGTTTATTAAACTTGTGGTAATCCGTCTTACTAACGTCGATTAAATTTTTATAAGAAAAAAGTTACTTAAATTAAATAAGACAATACAAGGTGAGATAAAACGTGGTTAAATTTTGTTCTTGTAATTGTAGGACTTACATTGACATAAATCTGTAGCTGTAAGATTAAAAACAAACTTTTTAGTGTAAAGCAATGCTCACAGAAAAAAAATGAGTTAGGACTCGGAGCTTGATAGGAACCGGGAAAGAGGCGGAGCTTCACTAGCTCCGAAGCTTTGGCTTGTCTTATTGAAGGTACGATTTATAGATATGCTTTAACGTGTTTAACGTTTGTTTTTTAACGCATTTTTAATACCTTTATAGTTCAAGCTTAACTTTTGTTTTTATTAATGTTTATATGTGCATATCATTCCGCACTTAGAATTTTGGCTCAGGGAGCGGGGAGGTTCATGACAAGGCCGTATTCAGGGAGTTAGGGGGTTGGAACCCCTCCCCACTGCCAGAAATGTTTTTCTGACTCGTAAAATCGTTACAAAAATGGACATAAACAAATTTTGAATGCGTTTTTTGAGGTTTTTTTGTGTAAACCCCCTCCCCACCCCCCAAAAAAATTGAGTAAAACCCCCTCCGAAAAAAAAATCCTGGATACGGTCCTGGATCATGTGCTAAGAACTACCGCATGATCAAAAGTTTACTAGCAATCGATTATTACTGACACATTCTCCGTCTCAATTGGCATTTGCATGCAAGATTATTATTAAGCTTATTTCCATTATCTTATTTAAGAGTTTCTTGAGTTTCTATGCACTTCTTATTAGTTTTTCTATTATTCCCCCCCCCCCTTCCCCGAATTTTTATCATTCCTAAGCTTACCTGAGAGCTAAAATAATAAGCCTCCATAGTAGTCCACCTCATATATAGAATAAGTTTTGCGCAGATTTTTACTTTCAGTTAAAAATTCTTTTCACGTTTTGATATCAAACTCAGGGCTGCAAGGTGACTACCACCCCAGTGACAGTTCTGGCGTCTCTTGCACCTGGGGTAAAATTCTGATTAGCCGCCCCCCCCCCTTCTCCCACAAAATTTTCAGGCCAAATTTTAACAAAGTTTTCACATATTAACAAAAATTTTCATTTTTAGTTAATTAATAATTTACTGCTAGTTATTTTATAATTTATTATTTAAATTATTTAATCATTTAATTATTATTAATTATTTGAATCTAATTATTTTCATTATTATTATTTTACTATTTTTTATTTTATCAATTAATTTATAGATTTATTAAATTTTTTCATTTATTAACTGCACCCTCAGCTTTGTTTTAATAAAATAAATTTTGCAAAGTTAAAAAATGATTACAACTGTTGGATTATTTATTTAAATTTTACGTCCCTAGAATTTCTGCGGCCCTGAGCAAGTGTTCCTTCTGTCCCTCCCCTAAAACCGCCTCTGGCCACTCCCTCAGTCACCTGTGTTTTCTACAACAATAAGCCTTTCTAAACTATGGATCACATACACAATCACATGAACATATATGATCTTATATTCTAATCAGTGGCGGATCCTGGGGGCGAGGGGGCGCTCCCCCCTCCCTAGCGTAGTCTAAAGTAGTGTAATTTACTTAATTAACTCAAGTTTGCGTTAATTAAACTTGCTCCTAACGCAAGTTTACCGGATCAACCTATTTTTCCCCCCTCCCTAAAATGTTTTTATCGGATAAACCTATCCCCCCCTAAACAAATCCTGGATCCGCCCCTGATTCTAATGCTTCTTGATTTCTTGCAAAAGTTGCTTAAAACATCATCACTATCTACCATAGCATCTGGATTTGCAGATAGGCACATGTCCGTTCAATCTGCCCTCTCCATTTCCGATCCTTGAGGGTGATTTCAGCCACTTTAAGTTACTCAAAACCCCACCTGGAATCTAAAGATCCTTCTCCAAAGCTAATAAAAATCCTGCTAAATGCTCAACTCTTACTACCAGGGTTGCCGTACAAGTAAGTCACCTCGATAACTCGCGTTGCTTCCATTTTTCACGCTTATATCACCGATATCAACATGAAATAAAATGTATCTTTTGCTTGACATACTTGATTCAAGTTTGGTGCTCAGGTCTCTCTAGCCTACCTTTAGCTCAATACAAAATTAGGATATTCATTGTTGTATACCAGAGTTAGCTTGTTGCCACATCTCTTCTGACTATTGATTATGAGTGGAATTTGATAGAACACGTTTCTGACATTAAAATTTTGTGGCCTTTAGAACATAATGTGGTCTTCAGAAGATTTAAGCATTTTTTAACAATTGACAAATAATTTAGTACCATAAAAACAAAATTGCGTAACTTTTTTACCAAAACTGCCGTAAAAAAAAAAAAAAAAAAAAAAAAAAAAAAAAAAAAAAAATCCCGATCCGCTGTCCCAAGTGGTTGCATTCGTGCCCAGAATGCGGTTGTGCCTGAGATTTACCATATATGGAATTAGCAAGCGTTTCCTAATTCCTAACCCTTTAAACAAATTGTTTTAAACCCTTTAAACAGTTTTTAATTTAACAATAATTGACAAACAATTTAGAACCGATTTCAAAATATATCGCAGTAAATCGTACCATTGCTGAAAACACAGTTGCGTCGTTTTTACCAAAACTGCTGTAAAAAAGAAAAAAAAATCCTAAGTAATCGAATTTGTGCCCAGGACGCGGTTGTGCCATAGATTTACGGTATATGAAATTAACAAGCGTTTACTAATTCCTAGCCCTTGAAATAAATTGGTGATTCAGCTTTAAAATGGGTACCTGGAGAAATCTGGGGGATGTAAGCAGGAAGAGTGTGCAAAAGCACAGGATGGCTGGCCCCAGCCTCCCCCCCCCATTGCACTTCCTGGCTGAAGGGCCACGAAACGGAGATCAGCACCGCCGATTTGGGCCTTAGGGTCTAGTGCCGTCATACTTATCTACTTATGTATTATACGAGAAACACACTCGAGAACTTGTATCACGAACGTGAGACATTACCCGTTTTTCACGATGTTAATATCAGACAATTAGCTTTGGCTCGGTGGAAAATACATTGTTATATTTCTAATTAAATTTTATTTAATTAAATCTATATTTTAATTAAATTTTTAGTTGGTATTTTGGTTAAGTTAGTTTAGGTTTCGTATTTAATATAATGCGCTCTGGGTGGCTCCCCTTCCGTAATTCTTCGTTGTAGTTTCCACAGCCAAAGCTAATTGTCTGGTATTAACACCGTGAAAAACGGGCAATGTCTCATGTTCGCGATACAAGTTCTCGAGTGTGTTTCTCGTATAATACATAAGTACCAATAAATTAATACAGTTTTGATTTAACAATAATTAACAAATAATTCAGTACCATTTCGAACTAGATCACTGTAAGTCGTACCATTGCTCAAAATGCAGCTGTGTTATTTTTACCAATCATACTGTAAAATAAATTGAGCTGGTGTTCCAGGCGTGTCTCATTTTATCTAGAAAGTGTTTGTGCCTGAGCTACGTTTGTTTACCATATGAAAAATTAATAAGCATTTATAAATTTATTGATTTGGTAAATAGTAAATTTGATATGTAGGTTTGTCCTGCAATATCCTCCAAGACGGTTGAGACTTTTTATTTTTCAGCAAAATATAATTTTCCTTTCTCCGTTCAGTAATTTATTTGTTTTTGATGCTGCTTATAAAATCGGCAGCCGAGACAATTGGGCTATAAATCTAATGCAAATATTTGTTCATAAGACAAAGTCCCAAAATTTGAATTCAGACCGAGATTCCACGATTTCAATCAAAGATCCAATTTCGATAATAAAACACTTATGCTAACATATGGGGTAAATGGCATTCAATATTAAAATCTGCATAGCTTTAGAAGGAAATTGATATTTGATATTATGCAAATATCAAGTAAAAGTGAAGGGGCAACAAATCTTATCGGAATTGAATGGAACAGGGGCGTCCCGAGGGTTGGGGAGGGGTAAAATTTACCTAAAATTCGGTAAATTTTCGGAAAATTCGGCATTTGGTAATTTTACCGAATGCAAAAAAGTTGGGGGGGCACGCCCCTCCCCTCGGGACACCCCTGCTGATAACCCCCATGTCTTCTCAAGACTAAAACACAATTTGTGCTTCGCTGAAAAAAAGAACACATTTGAAATGTTTTCGCTTTTTTTACTTTCATAAATTAAAAATTATCAAAACTTTAAGGAGTAAATATCAGTATATGTCAATTAAACTGACAATCCACGGTCTTTTTTTTTTTTTTTTTTTTTTTTTTTTTTTTTTTTTTTTTTTTTTTTTACTGTAAGGCCCAAATTATGTTCTAACCTTGAGAAGGCATGGGGTTATCAGCTCTACTTTTGTTAATTTTTGCTCGTTTTGAGTTTGACTCGGCTATTTATTGTAATTTCTGTTCGTTTTTAGTTTCATTTATTTTTTGATAGTGATTTTTGGTAGTTTTACGCTTAGAAGGTTATTTTACTTAACTTTTGCTCATTTTTGGCTTATTGGAGCTTTTTACTTCCCTTTGCAAAACTCATCTTGTGGAAAATCTTTTTTAAATTAATAACACAAAATATGAATTAAAAATTGGTCAACGTGTTAAATCACAATTGTTTAGTTTTTTTTTCAAAATTAATATTAAAAAACTACTAATTTCTCTGAAAAAATTCCAAAAAAAGCTAGTGACCATTTAGCAATGGCGTCAATTCAAAAAAATTAAAGGGGGGGGGGTATTTTTAAAAGTTAAGGAGGGATTGGTTGCTTATCAATTTATTTAATGAAAATACTAGAAAAGCCATTTTTCAATGAAAATACCCCAAACAAAAATTTCTCAAAATCTAGGGAGAAGCAAAAAAATCTAGGGGTCATCAGTCCCTTTCCCAATTGACGCCAATGCTATTTAGCTCGAATGATTAGTATAACTTTAAAGCCCAATTTTGCCACCCACTGATAGAAATAATAAGTAATTTTTGCAACGTTATAATTTTACAGTTCAAAATTAGGGGGGGGGATTTATTTTTCAAAGTCAGGGGGGAGAATTCGTCGCTTTTATTTTTATTTTTATTTTTTTTTAATGAAAATAACATAAAAACCGTTTTTCAATGAAAATATCCCAAACAAGAATTTCTCAAAATCTAGATGAAGCAAAAAAATCTAGGGGCCACGGGCCTCCCTCCCCAATTCACGCCTTCTCTATTTAGCTACAATCATTAGTATAATTCCTAAGTCCAATTTTACTATTTGTTGATAAAAATACTAAATAATTTTACAGTGCAATTCGCGTCCGGGTACACTCTTGAAGCGCAAGTTATTATAAATACCTTTTGCAGATCTGGAAAAATTTATCTTTTCTACCTGAAACTAGCAACAGCAAAGATTAGTATAACAAGTTTTCTCGGTATTAAAAAATTGATGCTATAAATTTAGGCTTGCATAGACAAGCGAAGGTCTTCCGTCAGGAGCATTTTTGAAAAATAGAACACTGGGTCACAAGCTGCAGCGGGAGGGTTTCTTTAACTGTACTTTCTTTGAACTAATCTTTTAAAATACCATTTCTTTTTAAACTGATGAAAGTCATTTTTCATTCACAAAAGGCATTCTAGAAAATATGTAAATTAAATTTCTTTTTATTATTTCTTATCAATAGTCGGATGATAGTGTCAATTAAAAAAAGAATATGCAAAAATTAGTAAACTTAGTGTCTAGCCTGGGACCGTGTCAAGACATTAGGGGGAGAGGCTGGGATGTAATGGCGATTGCGAGGTGGCGGTAATTATATTCAGAAAGGAAGCTGGTGAATTGAATGGTATAGGCGAATTGAATGGTATATTTGTCTTTTAACTAGCGAATTAATCAACTTTCTGGGAATTTCCCTCGCTAAATGAGACTTTTCTAATAGGAGATGTGTCACAAGTCAGAAGCGGATCCAGGATTTTTGTTCGGGGGGGGAGGGAAGGGGGGTTACTAATTTTTTTTAGGGGGGGGGGGTACACAAAAAACCTCAAAAAACGCGTACAAAATTTGTTTATGTTCATTTTTGTTACGTTTTTACGAGTCAAACAAACATTTCGGGGGGGGGGTCAAACCGGGTAGCCCCCCTGGATACGGCCTTGTGACAAGTGACAAGTTTAGGCTCAGTAATACACTTTTATGAGGCACCGCGTTTGAAGCGTGTTTTAAAAGAATACAAAAATTCGTTTTAAAACACAATTGTTTGAACACAATTTGTTTTAAAAGAAAAAATATTTTGTATCCCGTTTTCAGGCACTGCGTTTGGAGCGTGTTTTAAGCGGGTTCGAAAGAATTTGAACCCAGTTCTTCAAAATTAGAACAACCCAGAATAGCATGGTTCAGTACGAGTTCTGACTGACCCGAGCACAAGCACTCGATAATCCGCATAACCCGTGTCCAGCTTCGTCTTGGATGTGGGGTGACCTGAAAACCGGCTCTTGTCTCCCAAGATTTTGAAATTATATCCAGGGCTTAAGAGGGGCAGAGAAACTTAATTAATATTTTTTTTTATCATCGATTTGTCATATTTAATTTTTCAAATAGTTAATGAACTGTAAGTATAGAGTAAACCCTGTTAATAGTGACAGAAACTCAAAAAAATAAGAATTTGCCAATTAATGTACATAAACAGAATTTGCATTTTATGAAGATTCTAAATATGTAAAGGTCATCAAGTTTAAAGGTAATTGTAAAGAGTTATTTGCATGAGTAACTCTGCATAATTGAAGAATAACCGTTTCTTTTAATGTGGTTCTCCAGGTTAATTGTTGCTTGTTTTTGGACTAAAATGAGTACCGGTAGTTATTTGCTTTTGAATGCGCTATGTAAATATGATAGTGAGAAAGTAAACCGACTATTGTTGAACAGGGTTGCCAACTGGGCACAACTTATGTCAAAAGAACACATTCCCATGTGCCGGGACACAGTGACATAAATTGGGGGAAAAAGTGGCACATTTTAGAAATTTGGGACATAAAAGGGCAAAGAAGGGGCATATTTTGTAAATAACGAAACATTTCGCAACTGGAAATATATTCTGGAAAAAATATTATTTTTCATCAAAGTAGTGCCTTTTCTTTTTTTTTTGTGTTTTTTTTTAGCATCCAGGTTTCGCCAGAGATGTCGTAAGTAAAGGATTGTCTCCAAAGTTAGGGATTTACATGTTTGTATGAGTTTCGTGCTTTTCACAATATGTCATTTTGTATGAAAGTTTTATATGGATTTTTTTTTCGTTTTTTATTATATTTAATGTTAACTGGTCGCTTTGAAAGAGGTTCACAAAGCGTCTTTTGGTCAATAATACAACAGATAAAAAATCACCTCTAGTGTTTGAGGTGTTAAATTAACACATTTTAGCTAAAGATGAAACATTTTTGGAGGCTCAGGGAACACATTCATGGACCAAAAAGTCGGCAACCACAATGGTCATATATAAGAGGGGATTTTATTTGTTTTAAAAGTTTGAGTTAAGGTTATGTCCCCTGTCCAAGTTCTTGATATGACATTTTCCTGCAGTCCTATGATTTTAGTGTTTCAGCGTAAGAATACTTTTTTGGCACTTCAAAGCTGTGTTATAGCGTTAGTTACTACCGAATAGCATTTCTGAAATTTGCTTTCCTTTTTCGGTTGAAAAAACCGTCAGAAAAACTTTCTTTTGAGGACATTTAGGGATACTATTCCCATTCGTGGACGACCTGTTTTTTGTTTGACCCTAGATCCTTCATCTGAAGAGCGCGTCCTAGCTATCTCACCTTTTTCTCATTATAGCCCTAGAAAGCAGAATTGAAACACATTTTTCGTACAACTTACTGTTTTCAAATACGGCCAGTCAGGCGGCTACCCGGAACAATCCATTGACGATTTCTCTAAAAAAAAAGATCTAAAAAGTCCTCCTCTGTCTTTCGGAGCGCCCTTGCTTCAGAATCATGTTTGACCATTGTCATCTCTGTAGCTTCCAGTATTCTAATCTGGGTTCGCAGACTTATATTCCTATTCTTCCGAAAAGGATGTATTTAAACTTAACTGGTGACAATTTGAATTTTTTCTTAACGTCCCTGTATTTATGAACATGTGTTTTTGGAGGATTTGGGTGAGCATAAAGTTTTTTTTTTGGGGGGGGGGGGATTCGGAGAAATTCTGAAAAACTGGGGATGGTGGAAATACTCTTCATAAATTGTCTTATAAATAGTTCTGGTTTTCTCTTTTATTAAAATTTATGTTTGTTGTTTGTTTATTATATTATAAATATATGTACATATTTTTGGTATTTTTTTTCTTTAATTCGACAGCTTTAATTGTATCAATGCCAGACGTTCTCGAAGACGGCTCCATGTTTTTCCGGGAAAATTGGCATCCTGTGATATTCTGGCCTAAAAAAAATGATCTAGATAGGTCAGAAGTTTGAGGAAATTCGTTAAGAGTATTAATTTTAGAAAAAAAAAATGTGAATGACGTCCTTTTTATATACATCAGTATTGCAAAGGCGTTGTCACACTTGTCACACTTATGTGGAAAAATTGTAGATTTTCATGCATGGAAAAGTTTATATTAAATTGCTTAAAGAGCAAAAAACTGGTAATTGCAAAAATATTTGCATTTAATTTGACAAAAGAGAAACAAACCCTAAAAAAGAGAAACAAAAGTTTGAAGCTTAGTAGAAATCGTCGTTAGAAATCGGAAATGCTGTAATAATCAAATATTTTTAAATAGATACCAGTATGAAAAGACATTAAATTGCGTAAAGAACAAAAAACCGGTAATTGCAAAAATATTTGCATATATTTTGACAACTGCTTACAATAATACAAAAACCTCAAAAAGAGAAACAAAAGTTTGAAGCTCAGTAGAAACTCTTGTTAGAAGTCGGACATGCTCTAATAATCAAATATCTGAATAGACTTCAGTATGAATATATATTACGTTGCCTAAAGAGCAAAAAACTGCTAATTGCTAAAATATTTGTATATATTTCAACAAGGGATGACAAAAATTCAAAAACCTTAAAAAAAACCAAAAGTTTGAAGCTTAGTAGAAATCATCATTAGGAATTGTACTTTCTTGAATAATCAAATATCTTTGAGAAAACTGCAGTATGAAAAGACAGCAAATTATCTGCGGTTAGAAGACAAGCGACAATAAGAATCCATATATAGAAGCCTGCCACGTGCCTAGTGCCCGGGCCAGGCGGCTGGTAATTGCAAAAATAGTTGTATATATTTTAACAAGGGTTTACAACAATTCAAAAACCAAAAAAAAGAAAACCAAAAGTTTGAAGCTTACTAGATATCATTGTCAGAAATCGGACCTGCTTTTGCCGGGGCCCAAAGGCGAAGCCTTCTTTGAGGGGCATCTCTTTTGATGCCCCTGCTGTGTTACCCTGCTTTTGGGGAAGGGGGAACTAAGGTTTACTGTGTTTTTTTTTGTATTGTTTGTTAAATTACAAATTAAATTGGATTGAAAATGAATAATAAAAGATATTTCTAAAGGACGAAGGAGTTTAACCCTAAATTTATAACTTTCCATGTGGGTAGTAGTTTTTAAGAAAGGTTAAGGTTATCCAAAGGGTTATATTGGCTGAGGGGCGTACGCAGGGGTTGGGGTTGAAATCCTAATTTTTTCCATATCTTTGTGTACTTCTTATTCAAACTGTCTAATAGACTTTCTTTACTTCTATTCCCCTCCCCCTCCCAAAAAAAGGATTCCTGCATGCATACCTGTATTGAATATCTTTTATGCTGCAATGATACCCATATTTATACAATATATTTTTTGATGGATTTTAGCATTAAAAGCTCAGCTAGAGTCATCCAATCGTGTCCAAGAAAGATTGAAAGAAGCGTTTCGTACGACTTCCTCAAATTTTCGGGAGACCATAAGACAAGTTTTTGGCTATAAGATTGACTCCATTCCGCCCAAATATTATATGAGGTCTATTTACAGCGCTTCTGAAAACGATCGTCTGCTGTTTGTGGTGAGTTTTTTTTTTTTTTTTTTTTTTTTTATGTCAGGCGAGAGTCCACTTGGAAGATGACTGCTGAGGCTAGGTCCGCACACATAAATTTATTTCTGGAAAAGAGAATATTTCTGAAGCAGGTTTAAATCCAGAAAAAAAGTAAAAAAGAATTTGACGATAAATTTTCAGGAGCAGCAACCCTAAGCACCATTCACTCTGATTTCTTCAAGGAGGATATACGTGGGAAAGGTACTCTAAAGATAACCTAGTTCGGCCAGGCACATCTATCTGGAACCAGTTCAATTTATATATATATATATATATATATATATATATATATATATATATATATATATAAGTAGTAAGCGCCTAATGCATTGAAAATATACACGCAAACCTACGCCTGAGGCATGAATATGCGGGTATATTTTCAAGTAATTGGGTTACCAGGGTCATTTGCCTATTACAATGACCTTCCGCTTTTTCTGGTAGGTAATTCTAATCTAGAGGTCAATACATCTTTCAAAGAGGAACGAGTACGCAATACCGGTCCTAGTGTGATTGATTTTTTGGACAATTGCCTTTAGTCAAGAATAGTTTGTTAGGAATGTGTCGTTGCTAAAGCTAACTCTCATTGAAAAAAAGGGGTATAAAGCTTTTTGTTTTTGATAAGAATTGCACAATGAATGTATCGTTTGACGTGGGTATTTTTTATGAGCCAATCAGAGGTTGTTCAATATACGATAACTTGATTTGTGGTTGAGATTTGAATAAAAGAAATGGTTATGTTATTTGCTTGCGTGTATAGGAATTCCCATGTTATTTGCTTGCAGGTATAGATATTCCCTTGTTATTTGCTTGCATGTATAGGAATTCCCATGTTATTTGCTTACTTGTATAGGAATTCCCATGTTATTTGCTTCCATGTATAGGAATTCCCATGTTATTTGCTTGCGTGTATAGTAATTCCCAAGTTATTTGCCTGCATGCATAGGAATTCCCTTGTTATTTGCTTGTATGGATATTAATGAAAATCTTATTTGATTTAAAGTATAAGTATTTATTTATTATTTGATTACGTGTATATGAATTCCAAAGTCATTTTCTTGCGTGTATAGTAAATACATTGGCATTTGATTACCTTTCAAATGATTCAAATGTGATGTTATAGAGAGTAAAGGGAATGACATGTTTTTGGCTTCCTTCTATGGGAATTCCCATGTTATTTGCTTGCATGTATAGGAATTCCCATGTTATTTGCTTGCATGTATAGGAATTCCCATGTTATTTGTTTGCGTGTATAGGAATTACCAAGTTATTTGCTTGCTTGTATATGAAATCCCATGTTATTTGCGTGGATGTATATGTAAAGCAACTTTATTTTGCTTTAGTTTTACTTAATTACATGGTTTTATGCTTTATTGTATCGGAATTACAATGTTATTTGATTGCGTGTTTAGTAATTCCCATGTTATTATCTGGCATGTATATTAATTCCAAAGTTATTTTATTGCGTCTATAGGAAGACACATGATCGTATATTTAAGGAAAATTACTACCCATTTTTTTTTAGGTAGTTTAATTTACGAACCCTTTATGATTCTTTAAAGAATATGAATTAAAATGATATTTGCTTGCATTTATAGGAATACAAATGTTATTTGCGTGCATGTATAGGAATTCCTATGTTATTTGCTTGCGTGTATAGGAATTCCCATGTTATTTGCTTGCGTGTATAGGAATTCCCTTGTTATTTGCTTACATGTATAGGAATTCCAAAGTTATTTGCTTGCGTGTATATGAATTCCCATGTTATTTGCTTGCGTGTATAGGAATTACCATGTTATTTGCTTGCGTGTATAGGAATTCCCATGTTATTTGCTTGCATGTATAGGAATTCCCATGTTATTTGATTGCGTGTATAGGAATTCCCATGTTTTTTTCGTGCATGTTTAGGAACTCCCCTGTTCATTTCTTTCATTTTTTGGTTTTGTCACTGTTATGTGCTTGCTGGTATAGGAACTCCCATGTTATTTTGCTTGCTTACATCGGAATTCCCGGGTTATTTGCTTGCACCTCTTTGTTAGACTATTGTGGATGTTTGTGTGTATTCAGGCCATGTGTCTCTTTGTTGGAGGTGTGCGTCTCTTGTCTCTTTGGGCTGTGTCTCTCTTTGAGCTGTTTGAGTCTTTTTGGTCTGTTTATGTGTCTCTCTGACCTGTTTGAGTCTTTTTGATCTGTTTGTGTCTCTTTGGGCTGTTTGAGTCTTTTTTGGGCTGTGTTTGTATCTTTGGGCTTCTGTCTCTTTGGGCTGGTTGGGTTTAGTTGGGCTAGGTGTATCTCTATGGGCTGTTTGAGTCATTTTGGTCTATGTGTCTTTCTTTTGGCTGTTTGTGTCTCTTAGGGGTCATGTGTGCCTCTTTGGGCTATGTGTGTCTCTTTGGGACGTTTGAATCTTTTGGTCTGTATGTGTCTTTATGGGCGGTTTTTTTTTTGGTCTTTGCTTGTTTCTTTTGTCGTTTTTCTTATCTTTTGGGTGTTTGTATAGTTTTAATGTTTTTTTCTTTTTTTTCTTTTTTTGTATATTTTATCTGTTTTATTCTTTTTTTGGCTGTGTTTGTCTCTGTGGGCTTCTGTCTCTTTGGGCTGTTTGTGTTTCTTTGGGATATGTGTGTCTCTTTGGGCTGTTTGAGTCATTTTGGTCTGTGTGTGTGTGTCTCTTTAGTCTGTATGTCTCTTTGGGCAGTTTGAATCTTTTTTGTCTGTGTGTGTTTCTTTTGGTTGTTTGTGTACCTTAGAGGCCATGTGTGTCTCTTTGGGTAATGTGTGTCTCTTTGGAGGGTTTGAATCTTTTTGGTTTGTATGTCTCTGTATGGGCGTTTTTTTTGTCTATTTTATATGTGTGTGTGTGTCTTTGGGCTTTGTGTGTCTCTTTAGGCTGTATATCACTTTGGGCAGTTTGAATCTTTATGGTCTGTGTGTGCCTCTTTTGGCTGTTTGTGTCGTTTTGGGCTTTGTGTCTCTATGTTGGATGTGTGCTTCTCTTTGGGCCGTGTACGTCTCTTTGAGCTGTATGTGTCTCTTTGGGCTGTGGGTGTCTCTTTGTGATGTGTGTGTCTCTTTAGGCGGTGTCTCGTTGGACTGTGTGTCTTTTTGGGGTGTCTGAGTCTTTTTGGTCTATGTTTGTCTCTTTGGGCTGTTTGTGTCTCTTTGAGCTGTGTATGTTTCTTTGGGCTTTGTGTGTCTCTTTGAGCTATGTGTCAGTACGTTTAAGCAATAAATATCTTTAAGCTTAACCCGTCTTTATTCTTTAGAATAGTTCTATTGTAAGCATGTAACAAACTCGTTCCTGAAGTCACCTCTTGGATACACAATGCAAAAACTTCATTTAAGAAACTATGAAAAAAATGTAAGTAAGTAACAAATTCTTTCTTGAGGTCACCTCTTGGATATACAATACATAAATTTCATTAAAGAAATTATGAAAAAATTGTAAGTAAGTAGCAAATTGTTTCCTGAATTCACCAGCTGGATAAACAAAAAGACATTTCGTTCAAGAAATAATGACAAAATTCTAAGTAAGTAACAAACTTTCTTGAAGTTACCTCATGGATACACAATGCAGTAATTTCATTTAAGAAATTATGAAAAAAATTAAAGCAAGTAACAAACTCTTTCATGAAGTCACCTCGTGGATATGAAAAAATTGTTAGTAAGTAGCAAATTCTTTTTTGAATTCACCTGCTGGATAAACAAAAAAAGACATTTCGTTCAAGAAACTATGACAAAATTTAAAGTAGGTAACAAACTCTTTATTGTTTTCATGACTTAGATACACGATGTAGAAATTAAATTCAAGAAATTATGAAAAAATTCTCAGTCTAAGTAGCAAATTCTTTCTTGAATTCACCTGTTGGATAAATAAAAAGACATTTCGTTCAAGAAATTATGACAAAATTCTAAGTAAGTAACAAACTCTTTATTGTTTTCGCGAGTTAGATAAACGATGTAGAAATTAAATTCAAGAAATTATGAAAAAATTCTCAGTAAGTAACTATTTCTTTCTTGAAGTCAACTCAGTAAGTAACACTTTCATTCTTGAAGTCAATTAATTTATACACAATGAGTAAATTTAAAACATTAAATTATTAAAAAATAGTAATTAATGATCAGATTCCTTCTTGAGTTCACTTGTCTAATAAAAAAATCGACACTTCTTTAAAGAAATTATTACAAAACTAGAATTAAGTAACAAAATTATTATTGTTATAAAGAGGTACATATAGGAATTAGAAATCAAATTCAAGAAATTATGAAAAAATTCTCAGTCTATGTAGCAAATTCTTTCTTGAATTCACCTGTTGGATAAACAAAAAAGACATTTCGTTCAAGAAATTATGACAAAATTCTAAGTAAGTAACAAACTTTATTGTTTTCACGAGTTAGATAAACGATGTAGAAATTAATTTCAAGAAATTATGAAAAATTCTCAGTAAGTAACCATTTCTTTCTTGAAGTCAACTCTTGGATACACAGTACGGAAATTTCATTCAAGAAATTATGAAAATATCTGTAAGTAAGTAACAAACTCTTTATTGATTCCACCTCTTGGATATACAGTACAGATACTTCATTCAAGAAATTATGAAAAAATCGCAAGTAAGTAACTTTTTTTCTCTTTATCACATACAATTTACACATATCGACATGATGCAGAAATTTAATTCAAGAAATTATGAAAAAATTCTCAGTAAGTAACAATTTCTTTCTTGAAGTCAACTCTTAGATACACAATACGGGAATTTCATTCAAGAAATTATGAAAAAATTGTAACTAAGTAGCAAATTCTTTCTTGAATTCACTTGTTGAATAAACAAAAAGACATTTCATTCAAGAAATTATGACAAAATTCTAAAAGTAAGTAACAAACTCTTTATTGTTTTCACGAGTTAGATATACGATGTAGAAATTAAATTCAAGAAATTATGAAAAAATTCTCAGTCCAAGTAGCAAATTCTTTCTTGAATTCACCTGTTGGATAAACAAAAAGACATTTCCTTCAAGAAATTATGACAAAATTCTAAGTAAGTAACAAACTCTTTATTGTTTTCACGAGTTAGATATACGATGTAGAAATTAAATTCAAGAAATTATGAAAAAATTCTCAGTCTAAGTAGCAAATTCTTTCTTGAATTCACCTCTTGGATAAACAAAAAGACATTTCGTTCAAGAAATTATGACAAAATTCTAAGAAAGTAACAAACTCTTTATTGTTTTCAGGAGTTAGATAAACGTTGTAGAAATTAATTTCAAGAAATTATGAAAAAATTCTCAGTAAGTAACCATTTCTTTCTTGAAGTCAACTCTTGGATACACAGTACGGAAATTTCATTCAAGAAATTATGAAAATATTTGTAAGTAAGTAAAAAACTCTTTATTGATTCCACCTCTTGGATATACAGTACAGATACTTCATTCAAGAAATTATGAAAAAATCGCAAGTAAGTAACTTTTTTCTCTTTATCACAAACAATTTTCACTTAGCTACATGATGCAGAAATTTAATTCAAGAAATTATGAAAAAATTCTCAGTAAGTAACAATTTCATTCTTGAAGTCAACTCTTAGATACACAATACGTGAATTTCATTCAAGAAATTATGAAAAAATTGTAACTAAGTAGCAAATTATTTCTTTAATTCACCTGTTTAATAAACAAAGACATTCCATTCAGGAAATTATGAAAAAATTCTAAGTAAGTAACAAACTCTTTATTGTTTTCACGAGTTAGATATACGACGTAGAAATTAAATTCAAGAAATTATGAAAAAATTCTCAGTCTAAGTAGCAAATTCTTTCTTGAATTCACCTGTTGTATAAACAAAAAGACATTTCGTTCAAGAAATTATGACAAAATTCTAAGTAAGTAACAAACTCTTTATTGTTTTCACAAGTTAGAAAAAAGATGTAGAAATTAATTTCAATAAATTATGAAAAAATTCTCAGTAATTAACAATTTATTTCTTGAAGTCAACTCTTGGATACACAGTACAGAATTTTCATTCAAGAAATTATGAAAATATTTGTAAGTAACAAACTCTTTATTGATTCCACCTCTTGGATATACAGTACAGATACTTCATTCAAGAAATTATGAAAAAATCGAAAAAATATCCAAAAAGTTGGGTTGATCTAGGTTCACTTAGACTGGCGCGCCAGTCTAAGTGAACCTAGATTAACCCAACGTGTTGGATATCTCTCTCACTATGACTCTGTTTGTGTGTCGTGTCTGTGCGGGTCTCGTCTCTATGTATGTGTGTCATCTATGTGGTTGTGTTTTCTAAAAAACCAGTCTGGTTGAAAACGTGGAGTTTTCATACTGCTCACTTTTTGCAATGTGTAGGAAGCAGTGGGGAATCCCCGCTCATTTGGAAAGGTGCCAAGGAAAGGCATGCAAATAGCATGTAGTTTCAAAACGTGTTTAATCACGTTTCTTGAATGAAGTATCTGTACTGTATATTCAAGAGGTGAAATCAATAAACAGATTGTTACTTACTTACTTACAAATACTTTCATAATTTCTTGAATGAAATTTCCGTTTTGTCTATCTAAGAGTTGACTTCAAGAAAAAAATTGTAACTTACTGAGAATTTTTTCATAATTTCTTGAATTAAATTTCTACATCATGCAGCTAATTGAAAATTTTTTGCTATAAAGAGAAAAAAAAAAGTTACTTACTTGCGATTTTTCATAATTTCTTGAATAAAGTATCTGTACTGTATATCCAAGAGCTGTAATCAATAAAGAGTTTGTTACTTACAAATATTTTAATAAATTATTGAATGAATTTTACGTACTGTGTATCCAAGAGTTGACTTCAAGAAAGAAATGGTTACTTACTGAGAATTTTTTCATAATTTCTTGAAATTAATTTCTACATCGTTTATCTAACTCGTGAAAACAATAAAGAGTTTGTTACTTACTTAGAATTTTGTCATAATTTCTTGAATGAAATGTTTTTTTTTTTATCTAACAGGTGAATTCAAGAAAGAATTTGCTGCTTAGACTGAGAATTTTTTCATAATTTCTTGAATTTAATTTCTACATCGTATATCTAACTTGTGAAAACAATAAAGAGTTTGTTACTTACTTAGAATTTTGTCATAATTTCTTGAATGGAATGTCTTTTTGTTTATTCAACAAGTAAATTAAAGAAAGAATTTGCTAATTAATTGCAATTTTTTAATAATTTCTTGAATAAAATTCCCGTACTGTGTATCTAAGAGTTGACTACAAGAATGAAATTGTTACTTACTGAGAATTTTTTCATAATTTCTTGAATTAAATTTCTACATCATGTAGCTAAGTGAAAATTGTTTGTGATAAAGAGAAAAAAAGTTACTTACTTGCGATTTTTTCATAATTTCTTGAATGAAGTATCTGTACTGTATATCCAAGAGGTGGAATCAATAAAGAGTTTGTTACTTACTTACAAATATTTTCATAATTTCTTGAATGAAATTTTCGTACTGTGTATCCAAGAGTTGACTTCAAGAAAGAAATGGTTACTTACCATAAATTTAATTTCTACATCGTATATCTAACTCGTGAAAACAATAAAGAGTTTGTTACTTACTTAGAATTTTGTCATAATTTCTTGAATGAAATGTCTTTTTGTTTATTCAACAAGTGAATTCAAGAAAGAATTTGCTACTTAGTTACAATTTTTTCATAATTTCTTGAATGAAATTTCCGTACTGTGTATCCAAGAGTTGACTTCAAGAAAGAAATGGTTACTTACTGAGAATTTTTTCATAATTTCTTGAAATTAATTTCTACAACGTTTATCTAACTCCTGAAAACCATAAAGAGTTTGTTACTTACTTAGAATTTTGTCATAATTTCTTGAACGAAATGTCTTTTTGTTTATCCAACAGGTGAATTCAAGATAGAATTTGCTACTTAGACTGAGAATTTTTTCATAATTTCTTGAATTTAATTTCTACATCGTATATCTAACTCGTGAAAACAATAAAGAGTTTGTTACTTACTTAGAATTTTGTCATAATTTCTTGAACGAAATGTCTTTTTGTTTATCTAACAGGTAAATTTAATAAAGAATTTGTTATTTATACTGATAATTTTTTCATAATTTATTGAATTTAATTTCTAAGTCGTATATCTAACTCGTGAAAACAATAAAGAGTTTGTTAATCCCTTATAATTTTTTCAAAATTTCTTGAATGGAATGTCTTTTTTCTTATCCATCAGGTGAATTCAAGAAATAATTTGCTACTTAGTTACAATTTTTTCATAATTTCTTGAATGAAATTCCCGTATTGTGTATCTAAGTCATAATTTTGTCATAATTGTCTTTTTTTGTTTATCCAGCAGGTGAATTCAAAAAAGAATTTGCTACTTACTAGCAATTTTTTCATATCCATGAGGGGACTTCATGAAAGAGTTTGTCACTTGCTTAAAATTTATTCATAAGTACTTAAATAAAATTTCTTCCTTGGTTAACCATGAGGTAACTTCAAGAAAGAGTTTGTTACTTACTTAGAATTTTGTCATAATTTCTTGAACGATATATCTTTTTTTATCCAACAGGTGAATTCAAGAAAGAATTTGCTACTTAGACTGACAATTTTTTCATAATTTCTTGAATTTAATTTCTACGTCGTATATCTAACTCGTGAAAACAATAAAGAGTTTGTTACTTACTTAGAATTTTGACATAATTTCTTGAACGAAATGTCTTTTTGTTTATCTAACAGGTGAATTCAAGAAAGAATTTGCTACTTAGACTGAGAATGTTTTCATAATTTATTGAATTTAATTTCTACATCGTATATCTAACTCGTGAAAACAATAAAGAGTTTGTTACTTACTTAGAATTTTGTCATAATTTCTTGAATGAAATGTCTTTTTGTTTATTCAACAAGTGAATTCAAGAAAGAATTTGCTACTTAGTTACAATTTTTTCATAATTTCTTGAATGAAATTTCCGTACTGTGTATCCAAGAGTTGACTTCAAGAAAGAAATGGTTACTTACTGAGAATTTTTTCATAATTTCTTGAAATTAATTTCTAAAACGTTTATCTAACTCCTGAAAACCATAAAGAGTTTGTTACTTACTTAGAATTTTGTCATAATTTCTTGAACGAAATGTCTTTTTGTTTATCTAACAGGTGAATTCAAGAAAGAATTTGCTACTTAGACTGAGAATTTTTTCATAATTTCTTGAATTTAATTTCTACATCGTATATCTAACTCGTGAAAACAATATAGAGTTTGTTACTTACTTAGAATTTTGTCATAATTTCTTGAACGAAATGTCTTTTTGTTTATCCAACAGGTGAATTCAAGAAAGAATTTGCTACTTAGACTGAAAATTTTTTCATAATTTCTTGAATTTAATTTCTACATCGTATATCTAACTCGTGAAAACAATAAAGAGTTTGTTACTTACTTAGAATTTTTTCATAATTTCTTGAATGAAATGTATTTTTGTTTATTCAACAAGTGAATTCAAGAAAGAATTTGCTACTTAGTTACAATTTTTTCATAATTTCTTGAATGAAATTCCCGTATTGTGTATCTAAGTCATAATTTTGTCATAATTGTCTTTTTTTGTTTATCCAGCAGGTGAATTCAAAAAGAATTTGCTACTTACTAACAATTTTTTCATATCCACGAGGTGACTTCATGAAAGAGTTTGTTACTTGCTTAAAATTTTTTCATAATTTCTTAAATGAAATTTCTGCATTGTGTATCCGTGAGGTAACTTCAAGAAAGAGTTTGTTACTTACTTAGAATTTTGTCATAATTTCTTGAACGAAATGTCTTTGTTTATCCAACAGGTGAATTCAAGATAGAATTTGCTACTTAGACTGAGAATTTTTTCATAATTTCTTGAATTTAATTTCTACATCGTATATCTAACTCGTGAAAACAATAAAGAGTTTGTTACTTACTTAGAATTTTGTCATAATTTCTTGAACGAAATGTCTTTTTGTTTATCCAACAGGTGAGTTCAAGAAAGAATTTGCTACTTAGACTGAAAATGTTTTCATAATTTCTTGAATTTAATTTCTACATCGTATATCTAACTCGTGAAAACAATAAAGAGTTTGTTACTTACTTAGAATTTTGTCATAATTTCTTGAATGAAATGTCTTTTTGTTTATTCAAAAAGTGAATTCAAGAAAGAATTTGCTACTTAGTTACAATTTTTTCATAATTTCTTGAATGAAATTTCCGTACTGTGTATCCAAGAGTTGACTTCAAGAAAGAAATGGTTACTTACTGAGAATTTTTTCATAATTTCTTGAAATTAATTTCTACAACGTTTATCTAACTCCTGAAAACCATAAAGAGTTTGTTACTTACTTAGAATTTTGTCATAATTTCTTGAACGAAATGTCTTTTTGTTTATCCAACAGGTGAATTCAAGAAAGAATTTGCTACTTAGACTGAGAATTTTTTCATAATTTCTTGAATTTAATTTCTACATCGTATATCTAACTCGTGAAAACAATAAAGAGTTTGTTACTTACTTAGAATTTTGTCATAATTTCTTGAACGAAATGTCTTTTTGTTTATCCAACAGGTGAATTCAAGAAAGAATTTGCTACTTAGACTGAGAATTTTTTCATAATTTCTTGAATTTAATTTCTACATCGTATATCTAACTCGTGAAAACAATAAAGAGTTTGTTACTTACTTAGAATTTTGTCATAATTTCTTGAATGAAATGTCTTTTTGTTTATTCAACAAGTGAATTCAAGAAAGAATTTGCTACTTAGTTACAATTTTTTCATAATTTCTTGAATGAAATTCCCGTATTGTGTATCTAAGAGTTGACTTTAAGAAAGAAATTGTTACTTACTGAGAATTTTTTCATAATTTTTTGAATTAAATTTCCGCATCATGTAGCTAAGTGAAAATTGTATGTGATAAAGAGAAAAAAAAGGTACTTCTTTGTGATTTTTTCATAATTTCTTGAATGAAGTATCTTTACTGTATATCCATGAGGTGGAATCAATAAAGATTTTGTTACTTACTTACAAAAATTTTCATAATTTTTTGAATGAAATTTCCGTACTGTGTATCCAAGAGTTGACTTCAAGAAAGAAATGGTTACTTACTGAGAATTTTTCATAATTTCTTGAAATTAATTTATACATCGTTTATCTAACTCGTGAAAACAATAAAGAGTTTGTTACTTACTTAGAATTTTTTCATAATTTATTTAAAGAAATGTTTTTTTTGTTTATCAATCAGGTGAATTCAAGAAAGAATTTGCTACTGAGAATGAGAATTTTTTCATAATTTCTTGAATTTAATTTCTACATCGTATATCTAACTTGTGAAAACAATAAAGAGTTTGTTACTTACTTAGAATTTTGTCATAATTTCTTGAATGAAATGTCTTTTTGTTTATTCAACAAGTGAATTCAAGAAAGAATTTGTTACTTAGTTACAATTTTTTCATAATTTCTTGAATGAAATTCCCGTATTGTGTATCCAAGAGTTGACTTCAAGAAAGAAATTGTTACTTACGAGTTGACTTCAAGAAAGAAATAGTTACTTACTGAGAATTTTTCATAATTTCTTGAAATTAATTTCGACATCGTTTATCTAACTCACAAAAACAAAAAAGAGTTTGTTACTTTCTTACAATTTTGTCATAATTTCTTGAACGAAATTTCTTTTCGTTTATCCAACAGGTGAATTAAAGAAAGAATTTACTACTTAGACTGAGAATTTTTTCATAATTTATTGAATTTAATTTCTACATCGTGTATCTAAGTCATGAAAACAATAAAGAGTTTGTTACCTACTTTGAATTTTGTCATAGTTTCTTGAATGAAATGTCTTTTTTTGTTTATCCAGCAGGTGAATTCAAAAAAGAATTTGCTACTTACTAACAATTTTTTCATATCCACTAGGTGACTTCATGAAAGAGTTTGTTACTTGCTTAAAATTTTTTCATTATTTCTTAAATGAAATTTCTGCATTGTGTATCCATGATGTAACTTCAAGAAAGAGTTTGTTGCTTACTTAGAATTTTGTCATAATTTCTTGAACGAAATGTCTTTTTGTTTCATAATTTCTTGAATTTAATTTCTAAATCGTATATCTAACTCGTGAAAACAATAAAGAGTTTGTTACTTACTTACAATTTTTTAATAGTTTCTTAAATGAAGTTTCTGCATTGTGTATCCAAGAGGTGACTTCAGGAACGAGTTTGTTACATGCTTACAATAGAACTATTCTAAAGAATAAAGACGGGTTAAGCTTAAAGATATTTATTGCTTAAACGTACTGACACATAGCTCAAAGAGACACACAAAGCCCAAAGAAACATACACAGCTCAAAGAGACACAAACAGCCCAAAGAGACAAACATAGACCAAAAAGACTCAGACACCCCAAAAAGACACACAGTCCAACGAGACACACACAGCCTAAAGAGACACACACATCACAACGAGACACACACAGCCCAAAGAGACACATACAGCTCAAAGAGACTTACACGGCCCAAAGAGAAGCATACATCCAACAGACAGACACAAAGCCCAAAAAGACACAAACAGCCAAAAGAGGCACACACAGACCATAAAGATTCAAACTGCCCAAAGAGATATACAGCCTAAATATACACACACTGCCAAAATATAAACACACAGTATAAATATAAATACAAACATTCTTAATATAAAAAAAACCCCAAACGAGACACACACACAGAAAAAATATAAAAAAAAACGCCCATACAGAGACATACAAACCAAAAAGATTCAAACCCTCCAAAGAGACACACATTACTCAAAGAGACACACATGGCCTCTAAGGGACACAAACAACCAAAAGAAACACACACAGACCAAAAAGATTCAAACTGCCCAAAGAGACATACAGCCTAAAGAGACACACACACACAGACCAAATTGACTCAAAAAGCACAAATATACACACATAGCCCAAAGAAACACAAACAGCCCAAAGAGACAGAAGCCCAAAGAGACAAACACAGCCCAAAAAAGACTCAAACAGCTCAAAGAGACACAAACAGATCAAAAAGACTCAAACAGTCAAACGAGACTCAAAACGCCAAAAGAAACACACACACACAAAAAAAAAAAACCGCCCATACAGACACATACAGACCAAAAGATTCAAACGTCCCAAAGAGACAGACAAAGCCCAAAGAGGCACACACGACCCCAAAGAGACACAAACAGCCAAAAGAAAGACACACAGACCAAAATGACACAAACAGCCCAAAGAGATACACATAGCCCTAAGAAACACAAACAGCCCAAAGAGACAGAAGCCCAAAGAGACAAACACAGCCCAAAAAAGACTCAAACAGCCCAAAGAGACACAAACAGATCAAAAAGACTCAAACAGCTCAAAGAGACACACAAACAGACCAAAAAGACTCAAACAGCTCAAAGAGAGACACAGCCCAAAGAGACAAGAGACGCACACATCCAACAGAGAGACACAATGCCCGAAAAGACACAAACAGCCAAAAGAGGCTCACACAGACATGCAAGCAAATAACATGGGAATTCCTATACACGCAAGCAAATAACATGGGAATTCCTATAAAAGCAAGCAAATAACCGAGGAAATACCTAAACATCAAAGCAAATAACATGGGAGTTCCTATACATGCAAGCAAATAACATGGGAATTCCTATACACGCAAGCAAATCACATGGTAATTCATATACATGAAATCAAATAACATGGTAATTCCTATACACGCAAGCAAATAACCTGGGAATTCCTATACAAGCAAGCAAATAACAAGGGAATTCCTATACACGCAAGCAAATAACTTGGGAATTCCTATACATGTAAGCAAATAACAAGGGGATTCCTAAACATGCAAGCAAAGAACATGGGAATTCCTATACACGCAAGCAAATAACATAGGAATTCCTATACATGCAAGCAAATAACATGGGAATTCCTATACATGCAAGCAAATAACAAGGGAATTCCTATACATGCAAGCAAATAACATGGGTATTACTATACACGCAATCAAATAAAAAGGGAATTCCTATACTCGCAAGAAACTAACTAGTGAAGTCCTATACATGCACGCATATAACATGTAGATTCCTATAAATCCCATAATAGATCTTGTTTAGATCTAGACCTTAACGTACATAAACTTGAACTTACGAGACTCGCTAGCAAATAACCTTTGGCGTCCAATACCCGAAAGCAAAATAACGTGGCAATGTCAGTACCGGAAAGAAATTAACTTATTGGTTTATACCCCTTCACTCACAAAAAATTGGAATACATGTAAACGCAAACACAGAACCTGGGAATTACTCTACATGTACTAAAATAACTTCGTAATTAATATTCAAGAAAGAAAATAACATGGGAATTCATATACATGCAAGAAAATAACATGGGAATTCCTATACATGCAAGCAAATAACATGGGAATTCCTATACATGAAAGCAAATAACAAGGGAATTCCTATACACGCAAGCAAATAACATGGGAATTCCTATACAAGCACGCAAATAACATGGGAATTCCTATACAGGCAAGCAAATAACATGGGAATTCCTATACATGCAAGCAAATAACAAGGGAATTTCTATGCATGCAAGCAAATAACATGGGAATTCCTATACACGCAAGCAAATAACATGGGAATTCCTATACATGCAAGCAAATAACATGGGAATTCCTATACACGCAAGCAAATAACATGGGAATTCCTATACATGCAAGCGAATAACAAGGGAATATCTATACCTGCAAGCAAATAACATGGGAATTCCTATACACGCAAGCAAATAACATAACCATTTCTTTTATTCAAATCCCAACCACAAATCAAGTTATCGTATATTGAACAACCTCTGATTGGCTCATAAAAAATGCCCACGTCAAACAATACATTCATTGTGCAATTCTGATCAAAAACAAAAAGCTTTATACCCCTTTATTCCAATGAGAGTTAGCTTTAGCAACAACACATTCCTAACAAACTAGTCTTGACTAAAGGCAATTGTCCAAAAAATCAATCACACTAGGACCGGTATTGCGTACTCGTTCCTCTTTGAAAGATGTATTGACCTCTAGATTAGAATTACCTACCAGAAAAACCGGAAGGTCATTGTAATAGGCAAATGACCCTGGTAACCCAATTACTTGAAAATATACACGCATATTCATGCCTCAGGCGTAGGTTTGCGTGTATATTTTCAATGCATTAGGCGCTTAATATATATATATATATATATATATATATATATATATATATATATATATATATATATATATATATGTATTAGATGGGGCCCATGCCCAAATTGTTGTGTCTCTGCTTGACCTAAAAAGCACCAAAAAGGTTATGCCACATAATTCGCCTTATTTGTGTTTTTTTTTTTGGATTTAGAACTTCTCCCAAAACAGGTACGTGAATTTTAAGGTCTCCTCTCCACCCTCGTTTTATTAAAAAAAAACTGCAATTTTCTAAGATTTTTCTATTGGTTGGTTAAGAATTATGAAGTTTTTTTTTGTTTTTTTTTTAGTAGTACCGTATTTTTGTAAGTGTTGTCACGTTGAAGTGTCAAAATAAATAAATAAAACTACTTATTTAAATATGACAACGCTTCCCTTCCGTAAAAGATAAACAATGGCGATCAGTTGATTCCCAAAGACAACTACACCTTCAGGGAAAAGCTACACCTTCTTAAGGTGTTCAGTGCCGTATGTTTTTGGCGTATTTTTTACCTACTTTTCTTTTTTTTAATTTCCCCCCCCTCCCTCCCTCCCTCATAACCAAAAACTACATTATGGAGTTTTTTTTCAGTAAAAATTGGATTCCTGATTTCCCCCTAATTTCTCAAAATATGTATGGGTATGGAAGTTTTCGAGAAATCATATTTCATTTTCATTATCCTTGGTACTTCAAGAGGTTGATAACAAACCTTTTTAATGGCATGATGTCAGCATTGACTGGGAGCCAACTGGTTACTGATGCCTAAAATAAGATTCCAGGCGAATAATAGTGTTGGGCGATATTAGATATCGATATCGGTGTATCGATATATCGCACCAAATATCGATATCGAATATCGGAAACTTTATATCGATATCAAAACTATATTATTTCGGCTCTTTCTGGTATCTACCAGGGAACTTCCAGCAGAAAATATTCAACATAGATATTTATTTCGCAAATGGCCGAGAAGAAGAATAATGTATTCAATTCACTGACTCATATTTGCTGATACAAAGCATGCACAGCTGTATCCATAAGCTGACAACGGCTTGTTCTTAAACTACCTTTAATGTGGGTAGACTCTCAAATGTTGATGAGAACTTCCAGAAGTCTTGGCTACATAAAATATCTTCTAAGCTTATAGGCATTGCTCAGATTACACTCAAGGTCAGGTCACGATTGCGACATACCTCAATTCACGTTTCTAGAAATTGTGTATTAACTATGACAATCATCTCCAAGTTAAGAGTACAATAGCAAGAGACATGGATTGGGCCTTATTGTAATCTGTATCAAAAGAAGCAAGTGCCGTCACAACTGCAGTGCCGTGATTCAGCCACTGCAGAATCAAGCCAGTTTGTGGGGAGCACATGACGGAGTTTCAGTAGTCAATGCAAAGTAAGCTTCATCAGCAGCTGCATCTATCACGGCTCTCCAGATTTTCAGTAGGGAGTCTTTAGTTCCAAGAAAAACTGATCCACTCAAGTCGTGGAAGTCTTGTAATATGGGTCTCAGAAATACCTATACGAACTTGTCATAAAATTATTGTCCATGTCCGCCACCAATGTCCTTTCTGAAAATGGATTCCAAGCCTGATCAGTTTAATTAAATAATTAGTGGTAACAAATCTTTAGTAAAGAGTGACTTAACCAAATAGCTACTGAAATTCTTAAACATAGAATTTCGATTGCCATAAAAACATTCAATAAATTGACTCTTTATGCCGACCCAAGATGTATAAAATTCATCAAGACTCATGTACTCATCAAAAGCTACGAGCCTCAAAGAATTTGCAGGAAAAGTTATGTAGAAATTGTTTTTAGACAGAGTGGGAACGCCCCTAAAAAGTCAAAACATCTTAATAAAAACTGCACCATCAGATTAGGCATATCAGAAAATCATACTGCAAAGGTTTCTAGCTTCCACGTGCAAAAATGGTAAATTTCGTAATTTTTGCCAGAAGAAAGATGACGGATGCGTGTTTGTAGGTTCTGTTGTTTTTTTTTTTGTTTTTTTTTTTGCCAGGGTGATTGTATTGAACCAATGGTCATATAAGATCGGGAGATGGCTTGCTCGAACGGGAATTACAGTTCTAGCTCCCCATTTTGTGACCAAAACGATCGGAGGGCAACTAGATTTCCCCTTCCTCCCACGCTCCTTTTCCCCAAAATCATTTGATCAACATTTTGAGATAGCCATTTTGATCAATATAGTTGAAAGGTCAAGTAATCATGTCTCTGGGGATGACATGGTCCTACAATCCCTGGGGAAAGGGTTGTAAGATATGAAATTTGTCCAGTGTTTACATATAGTATTTGTTATTGGAAAGTAAACAGACATTTTTGGAGGCGGTGATTTTTTTGTGGGGAGAATTTTCTGCGGGGGGGATTTTCCAAGGGGAGAATTTTCCGTGAAGATGGAAGTTTCTGGGGATGAACTTTCAAAGGGAAACTATACACGTAGGTATTTACGGGAATTCTTATACGAAATTCATTTTAAGTTGACCTACTTTCTCTTTGCGAACTAAATTTTATATTTGAAGAAATTCCGTGGATATAGCCCAGGTAAAATTTTTAAAGAAGTTAAAGTTGTCTGGGGGATATTTTCGTGGGGGTGGTAATTTTCCGCAGGAGAAATTCCCCATTGGGGAATTTTACACGAGAGAAACCTCCGTTGAGACATTGGGAGGAGAGAATTTCCAGGAAAAAAATTTCCACGGAGGGAGGATTTCTGGCGTAATTTGAAAAACGATTAGAAATAAAAAGAAAAATAATTTTTTTTTAAAACGAAGGTAGGTTAAAAACAATTTTCCAGGCGGAATTGCTGTAAAAAGTTTTTTTTTTCTTACGCGGGAGAAACTTTCCAAGGAAAATTTTTTTTGGGTAGATTTTCCATGGAGAGAAGAGGTATATCTTCCAGCATTATTTGAAAAACGATTAGAAATTAAATGAGATAGACTAATTTTTCCAACTAAAAGTAAGGAGTAACATTAAAACGAACAGAAATTACCCCGTGTATGAGGGTAGATCCCCCTCCTCAATACGTCGCTCTTCACGCTAATTTTAACTTTCTGTCCCAATTATTTAAGAACAACTCTTGAAACACAAGAATTGCTTAATTATATTAGCAGATCTAAAATACAAAAAGAAACCCTGGCGTGAAGAGCGAGGTATTGAGGAGGGGTTATCTCCCTTATATACGGGAAAATTTCTGTTCTTTTAAATTTTACTGTTGCTCCTTGCTTTCAGTTGAAAAAATTCCAATTTTTTTTATTTGATCACTGAAAGGCAGAACCAATTCTGAGGTGAAAATATTGACATGTTGCTTATTTGAATATCCAAAAATAACAAGTTTATTTTTCTTTATCCTGATTCCGAGTAATTCCAAGTCAGGGTTTTCGTAATGTTCATTCATGTAGTGGAAGTTTATTAATTTTACGAAAAATTTAAGTAATGTGTAATTTAAATTGAAATTTCATTAAAAATTTAAATTAATTTAAAATTTAAATTAAGATGCGCAAAATACTCTTTATTTGCAAATTTTGTTATTATATTTTGCCAAACCCCAAAGTTAATCTGGGCAAAAAATTGATCAGAAATATCGAAATCGACATATCGATTGTCGATATCGAAAGTGAAAATATCGATTTATCGTTTAATTAAAATATCGCCCAACACTAGCGAAGCAGTATGTAATCGCTCTGTTCATAATCCCACATTTGGAGGTTTCTCTCCTGGACGCTCATCTAACCCTTACTTCCCACAAGCTGTGTTTTGCGGAAAGCCGCAGTGATTTGTTGATTGCGTACAATTTTTTGCCAGGATTTTTGTGGAATAACGCCAAACTCGCATACATTGAAATTTTCCAACGCGTGCAAGAAGCGGGCTCAGGAATCAAGTGAATAGTTAATTGTTAAAAACGGATTGCGTTGAAAAACTTATTATCTCTATGAAATTTCCTAGGAATTCGTGAGATCTTATTGATTACTAGCTTACCCATGGCGCGTTGTTACGACCTCAAAAGAAAGGAAACTCAAGAAAAATCTTCCAAAAAAATGTTCCCCCGTGGAAAAATTCCCACGGTACAAGTGCAAAGAATTGGAAAAGGACATGCAAATCAAGTTTATTTTAATATGGAAAATCCACCTCCCCCGTGGAATCCCCTTCCGACAATGCCTTCCTGGAAAATTTTATCTATCTGTAAAATTATAATAGTATTTTTAAATTTGAAAATTATCTGAAAAAATGGGTGGGATAGGGCCTACCAAATTACGGAAACTGTTGGATACCAAATTCAGAGGATTTATTGTAAAAGAAATTGTATAATTACGGAAGTGTGTTAGATGACATAACTCATAATAAACAAACCCGTTAGTTGAATATACGTAAAATGTGACTATTGTGATCGGAAGGAACTGTCAAGTTTTTTTTGTTGAGTGATCTCTAATTTCAGTCAGTGCGAAAAGAATTAAGAAGTCTTTTGGAGATGGGGAGAAAAAAATGATACGTAAAACCTACGCGATTGGATGAACAGTGTAGTAATGCATAAAGGACAAACAGACATACATTTGATTTTATATATACAGATTTAATAGCACTAATAGAAGTCTAAGAGCAGCCAGTGGATTGAAACTTCTACAATATAAGACTAGGGTCTTTGCGGTTTTTCCGCGTCATGCCTGCGATTCTCAAAGCATCTTGTTCGTTCCTCCGCAAGTTAAGTACGTAGTTCGAATCGAGTATCTTTTATAAATTGCAGGATGTTTTCCACATTATAACAGTATAGGCTATCTGGAAATAGTTAGGCCTAGAATAGTCGAAAGATAGGGATTAAAAACAACTAGCGCCACCGACAGTGTAGCGTCTGGCGATATCATTTGAAAAAGTAGAAAATTCAATATTCGATATGATTAATCTAACATGCAATAGAATTAAAGCTGGAATTTCTCTGTAAGTGATAATTAATCAGCTTTTTTTCATATCAAATACTATCTTGGAAATATTAAGATAAGTTCATAATTGCTTCAGAGTTGCTACTTATAGTAGTTTGAGAGACAAGGGTGTATTCAAAGTTTTTTTTCGGGGGTAGAGGAGTACAAAAAAACTTCAAAAGCACATAAAATTTTGTTTATATGCATTTTTCTTACGTTTTTACGAGTCAGACCAGAATTTGGGGGGAGGGTTCAAACCTGCCCCGCCCCCTCACAACTGGATAAAGCCTTGGTGAGAGAAAACTAATGCAAAATTTTAAGAGATAATTTCTAAGTGGCCTCTTAAAGTCCTTCTATATTCACTCTCAGCCTCTTGAGGTCCGTTCAAACCTTCCCCCCTCCAACTGGATACAGCCTTGGTGAGAGAAAACTAATGCAAAATTTTACGAGATAATTTCTTAGTGGCCACTTGAAGTCCGTCAATATTCAGTCTCAGCCCCTTGAGGTCCGTTCAAACCTGCCCCCCCCCATCTGGATACAGCCTTGGTGAGGGAAAACTAATGCAACATTTTTAAGAGATAATTCGTAAGTGGCCTCTTGAAGTCCGTCCATATTCAGTCTCAGCCTCTTGAGGTCCGGTCAAACCTGCCCCCCCCCCCAACTGGACACAGCCTTGGTGAGAGAAAAATAATGCAACATTTTAAGAGATAATTCGTTAGTGGCCTCTTGAAGTCCGTCCATCTACAGTCTCAGCCTCCACTCAAACCTTGCCCCCCCCCCCAACTGGATACAGTCTTGGTGAGAGAAAACTAACGCAAAATTTTAAGAGATAATTTCTAAGTGACCTCTTGAGGGGACATTTCCTAAGTGGTCCATCTGATGCATATTGAGGTCGATTAGAGTGATTCTTTGAGAAGCTAAGCTCTCCTCTATGCCAATAGGCAGTGTGTCCCCGCCACTAGAATATGGGAAATTGAGGGCTGAGACTTATTCGAAAATGTTTCCATATTAAAATTTGGAATACCTAGATATAGTTAGTTGAAAACTAAAGTAGGTAATTAAATACTAGCCTAGGACAATTTCTTCCGGCTCTACTTTCTTCAAAATAATATGGTAGGATAGTTCTTTCAGCGTTCAAGTTCTCTTCAACAATAGCGGGCAGTATGCCCAGATCTGTAAACAGTGAATCTTCACAATTTATCCATTTTCAAGTTAGGGTGAATAATCGCTTTCAGAGGACTTAATTTTTGACTGAAACCTGTGACTGAAATAGTTAAAAGAATACAAAAAAATATATATAATAATGTCGTAGACGAAGAATAGAAGAAAGTACAGGGAGAGGAAACCAATAGTGAAGTTCACGGACCTAGAAAGGAAACTTACTTATTCCAAAGTTTCAAAACGAAAGGCTTCCATGTTCGTGGTATTTTCACCTTAGATTAATGTACGGCCAATTATCGTAAGACTTCTGAGGGGGGAGGGGGGGATATAAAAAGGACAGGGGGTCTTTAGTAGACCTGTGAAGATTACGAAAGATGGTTTGGGTATAGCCTTTGGTCATACTAGTCCAAGAAAAATGCTGGCAAATTAGTGCCAATGAACTTAAAAGGTACTGATGATGTGTGGAGGATTGATAGAAAAATCTTATGACTCAAAAACGCTTCGTTCCTTTGAGTGGCTTAAAATTTAATGTAGCAGAACCAATCAGGAAGAATTTTAACTTTTTTTTTTCTTCTTTTCACTGTCTAGAAAGACACACCAAGACTACTTTGGTTTATAAAAAGTGGAGTTATTGGCTGCTGTTTCTGACATATGGTTAAGGAGTAATATGATTGGTTTACGAAAATACGTCACAGACAAAAGACGAAGAAAATTAAAGCACACTTTTTAGCATGGAATTACTGGAAAGTAATAGCCTATGCCTTTCTCTCTTTGATTCTGCTGACTGACGGAATTGTAGCTTTTCTTGGTGGTAACTGTATTTTTTCCCTTGGTAAAGATAGGGGGCAGGGTTAACCACCACCACCCCCTATGCTGACTGTACTCCCCCTTCTAATGTTTTAATTATATTGTTGCCATTTCTTCGACTCTAAAATACGACACCGCCTATAAGATTAAAACACTTTCCCCGCAAGAGAAGGATTGGGGGTAGCAGCACCATATACTCTGACGAGCCCTGCTGTGTTGACTGGTGACTAAATAAAAAAACAAGTTTTTTCAACTGAAAGTAAGGAGCAATTAAAACTTTAAACGAATAGAAATTATTACGTATATGAGGTGGTTTGCCCCCTAGTCAATACCTCACTCTTTACGCTTAAGTTCGAATTTTGTTCGAAACACAAATCCCTGAATCACAAAGGCCGTTTAATTAGAATATATAGCTCTTTTGAAAGTACTAAAAAGAGCTTTAGCGTAAAGAGCGAGGTATTCAATAGGGTGCAAACCGCCTCATATACGTAATAATTTCTGTTCGTTTTAAGTTTTAATATTGCTCCTTAGTTTCAGTTGTAAAAACTTGTTTTTTTTTATTTAATTTCTGATTGTTTTTAAATAATGCCGGGAAATCCGGCGCCCCTTTCATAGAAATGTTCCTTCTCCCAAGGAAAAATCCTCCATGGAAAGACCCTCCCACTTAACCCCCTCCTCCGATCCCTTCCCCCACCACCAGAAAAAAATCACTCCTGAAAACTTCTGTGTACTTTCCATTAACGAATACTATATGTAAATAATGGGCTAAGTTCATAACTTGCAACCCTTCCCCCGGGAACTGTGGGGGACTAAGTCATCCTCAAAGACATATTTATTAGATTTTCAACTATGCTGAACAAAATGGCTCTCAAAATTTTGATTGGGTAACTGGGAAAGAAATGAGTGTGGGAGGGGGCCAAGTTGCCCTCCAATTTTTTTTCACTTAAAAAGGGCATTAAAACTTTCAGTTTTCGTTCGAATGAGCCCTCTCACGATATTCTAGGACTACTGGATCGAGACGATCACCCGTGAAAAAAAAAAATAAATAAAAAAAAATAAACACGCATCCTTGATCTTTCTTCTGGCAAAAAATACAAAAGTCCACATTTTTGCATATAGGAGATTGAAACATCTACAGTAGGGTTTTCTGATACGCTGAATCTGATGGTTGGATTTTCGTTAAAATTCTATCACTTTTATGGGGTGTTTCCCCCTTTTTTCGAAAATAAGGCAAATTGTTTCAGGCTCGATCAACTTGATTAAACTTATATATTTGAAATCAGCATAAAAATCTGATTCTTTTGAAGTATCTACTGGTATCAAAATTTCGTTTTTTAGAGTTTCGGTTACTATTGGGGCGAGTCGCTCTTTACTTAAAGTTTGTTACCACGAACTGTTTGATTTTCGTAAGATTGCTAGATGTACCCTTTTTTTGTTTACCTAACCTTGATTGAAACAATATTCGCTGTATCATTTCCGTTCAGCCTCGTAACTCGAAGCTGCAGTTGCATTTTTTTTCATATTTTGTGCTAAGAGCATATTTGAATTTGCGACAACTAGACTTAGTGCAGTGTAGCGTTAATGTACGTCAAATCAACGCTAATAGCGTTAAAGTTGTCACGCTATATCCTTACCTTAAACCACAGTTTATATAATTATCCAGTATGATCTTTCCCTATCTCACCCATTATAAAAACCCGGACCGAGGTGCAAGTGCTCCAGAGAACGTTTTTGCAGATATAAACATAAGCGGCATTACATCTTTTCACGGTTAGACAAAGAATAATCACCTACGGAACAAGTACTGACAAAACCACTTGGCCGGCTCAACCAATAAGTGGACAATAATTGCAGAAATAAGTGGGATGAGCTTTTTGTTCGCACCGAGAATGAAGAGCCAGAAATCATCTGCGGTTAACTTACTGGTATATTATATAAACTGTGCCTTAAACCTTAGATCTGCCTGTGCCTACAGTTGCACCAAGGGCATCAAGTAGGAGCCTTCGGCATTTTTGTTGCTGCCAGTATATCCTCCCGCTGAGTCTGGATTTAGGTGTTCAGTTTTCGCAGATTTGTTTAGTACTTTCGGTGTTTCTGGGTCTGCCTCTGCGGCGTGCACCCGAAGGTTGCCAGCGAAGGACTGCATTTGGTAGCTGAGGATTGTCCATATGTACTGCATGGCCAGGGTATCTCCATTTGCGAACTCTTTTGACGTCTTTCGAAAAAGATTGACCCTTCTTGTCGCGGATGGACTGATTGGTTGTTCTCTGTTGTCAATGGATGTCGAGAATTCTTTTGAGACATGTGTTCTCGAAAGCTATTCTCCTCTCCTGTTCGTGGTTTTAAGTGCCAGGTTTCTGCTGCGTAAAGCAGATCTGATCTGACGTTGCTATTAAAAAGTCACAGTTTCAGCCGTAGAGAGAAAGTTTGTGACCTCCTAAATTTCTATTGTCTTTTGGAGGCTTCTTTGGCTTGACTCAATCTTGTTAGCATTTCTTTTATGGCAGATCTTGTGTTTTCAGTTATGCTTCTAGGTGCTTAAAATAAACGACTTGTTCTAACTTAGTCTCCACAAGCGATGCTCAGGGATGAATCTGTGGTGGCCATGCATTTTATTTTTTCCATATTTGTTTTTAGGCCAACCTGGTAGCCTCACTTTCTCACTTGGCTTAGGAGTTCTTGAATTCATTGCTAAGGCGATACCAATACGGCGATGTCGTTACGCTATATCAGATGTCCGACCCATTTCACGATACACAGCTGTCTTTTTTCTCTCTTTTTTTTATATATATATATGAATGAACAAAACAAATGGAACAAAATAGAACGAAACAAAACTGAAACATTTAAACTATAAGTGTTCTACTTTGCATTTTGATATATTTACGCTATTTTAAAAAGGAAGAAAAACCGAAAAAAGCACAACTAACTCCACTATTGAACACGGTTATATTAACGTTAAAATCGTCAGTTCAAAATTCATAACGTTAAACTTGTCACGTTAGATCAGTTGGTCCAATCTATTTTTGCGTACCTCGCTTTCTTTTTTCTCTCTCTTTTTTTACACCTGGCTGAACAAAAATAAAATAAAAAAAAGAAAGTGTGAGAAAAATCAGTCTCTATAGCCAACGCAAAATCGAATTGGGAGAAGCTGCACATAAATTTAAATGAGAAGTGCTCTTATTAGCATTTTTGATTTATTTACTCAGCATGTAAAGTTTATAAATTAGCGGTTTCCTTCATTAGTTGTACATGAATAGTTTTCGACTAATTTTATTTTTGCTTCTTGTATTAAGCTACCTTTCGTACCGGTAGTGTTATTTCACTTCTTTAACTAGTTCTGGATAAACAGCATAAATAAACATTAAAAATTTTGATTTTCAAGGAGCCATAACATTGGCGTCAGTTTTCGAAAATTAGGGAGGAATGTATTTCAAAATCTTGGGGAGGGGGTTATTTAGTGTGTTTTTTTTTCCATTTTTCCAATGAAAATACAAAAATAGACATTTTTCTGTGAAAAATCCACAAAAAAGTATTTTCAAAAATCCAGGGCGGGGGCAAATGTCTCCTCTTTCAATTGATGCCACTGAGTCTTAATCAAAACTATAGCATATAGTATATTGGAATAATTTGCCACTTTTAACTTTCTTGGTTTAGGTTGCTGTAAATATTAGTGCTACATATTTTTTTTTTCTTGTCAAAATGGAGTGTTTTTACTGGGCTCAGAAATAGTGGGAGACTGCCTAGTTTACTCATCTTCTGGAACGGCCATCGGATTTTTTAGTGGGGGGGGGAGGGTAAATTTGCTGAAACAGCAAGAAAAGCTGGTGATGTATATGAAGAAAAATAGAAACAAATGGAAAAGTCAGGACACTTCCTCCGTAAGGACAGGTTCGAGTACCTCCTTAACCTCCATAAGGGAGGTTCGAGTCCTGGTGTCGCTGGTGATCTGGTTTGAACGTCGGTCAATGGCGTGACACTGCAGGCGCGCCCCCCTAATATACTCTAAAGTAGTGTAATTTACTTAATTAACGCAAGTTTGCGTTAAATAAACTTGCTCCTAACGCCCTATCAACCTGTTTTGCCCCCCCCCTCAAAAAAATCCTGGATCCGCCCCATTTGGGGAAGGTAAACAGGAAAGCAAGGGCGGATCCAGGATTTTTAGGGGAGGGCGCAAAATACGTTCATCCGATAAACTTGGGGTAGGAGCAAGTTTAATTAACGCAAACTTGCGTTAATTAAGTAAATTAGACTACTTCAGACTACGTTAGGGGGGGTGCCTCCCTCCCCCCTGAATACGCCACTGCAGGAAGGATATGCGTAAGCACAGGATGGCTGGCTCACATTGCATTTCCTGGCCGAAGGGCCTTGAAACGGAGATCAACTCCGCCGGTAGGGATTGTAAAATCCAATTACGTATTCTTTACCTTTTTTTACTTTTTTGTGTGCGTGCATTTATTTCTTCCTGCTTATTGAAAAGTGAGTCGAAACAATAAGCCGAAAAGGCAAGCAAGAAACAGGCGAGTTTATACAGAAAACTTTGGAACGATGCTAATTGACAGTAGCCTAGCATATTTACCGAATTTCTGGGCGCTTCTTATTCAAGTTCTTAAATAATTTGTATTTTTTTATGATTGGGAACTATATTAAAAAACAGAAAAACATAGAAAAGTCTTAAATAATGAATATATCGTCAAATATGTGCTTCTGTGTGTGCGTACATTTTTCTTGCGTTGAAAAGTAAGCTAATCTAATTAAGCAAGAAACATGAAAAATAAGGCAGAAAAAAATTGGAACGATGTTAATGGACATATCGTCACTGTTACGCGTATAAGTCAGACCTGACATATTCAAATTTCTGAAACAGTTACCAAAAACTGTTTGCTGAGCTGTATTTAAAGGAAAGGACAGCAGGCTAATGCATATTCAATCCAGAGGCGGTTTTAGAGGGGTGAAAGGGGAGCACATGCCCCGGGTACAGATGCCCCGGGGTGCCAAATTCCAAATAAATAATTTAATGGTTATAATCATTTTGTAATTTTTGATATTTACTTTTCTTAAAATAAAGTAGAGGGCGCAGTTAATATGTGAAAAAAATTAATTATTAAAATAAAACAATAATCAAATAATAATAAAGAGAATATTTAAATTTAAAATAATTAATAATAGTTAAATAATTTAAATAATAAACTAAAAAATTGTGAACAAATAATAAATAAATAATTAATAATAGTTAATAAATTGAAAATAATTTTGTGGGAGACATGGGGGAAGGGTTAATCAAGATTTTGCCCCGGGCGCAAGAAAGTTCAGAACCGTCACTGATTCAATCATACTTCGATCCTCCTGATCTACGCTATCTCGGTGTTCCTCCAAGAGCGGATCCAGGATTTTTGTTCGGGGGGGGGGGGGTTACTAATTTTGGACTCGGTTTTCGACTAATTTTACTAAGGTTTTACTAATTTTCGACTCGGTCGAAAATTTCGGGGAGGGGGTTCAAACCAGGTAACACCCCCCTTGGGCACGGCCTTGTGTTCCTCCCTTTGAGAACAGCTTAGCCAACTGTTTTTGGCAAGTATATCAGAAGCATGAAAACGGCAGATATGACCTTTCGTAACAGCGACGAATTATCTAGCATAAATCAGAAAAATTTTAAACCTGGAATGTCACTTCATGGTAATAAGCGTGTGAGGACAAATTCGCGAGAGACGGAGGCCCAAGCTATTGATTAACTGTAGCAGGTGGAAGAAGGTTGCGTCAGGTTATATTTGTGAGATCCGGAGGGCTGAGCCTGTTTGAGAGAGTCCTAGTCATAGGCAGCGCAATAGCGCTGCCTAAGTAAAGAACGATGTTGACACAATGTATTTATTTATTTTTTTCCATGCCCGGGCTCTTCGTATCGAAGGAGCTGTCGTAGAAACTTCGAAAAGGGCTCATTCGATTAGAAATTGGAGTGGCGTGTGCCCTTTTTAATAGTCAAAAGTGATTGGAAGATGACTAACACCCCTTCCACGCCCACCATTTCCTCAAAAACATCCAAACAAAATTTTGAGATAGCTATTTTGTTCAGCATAGTTGATTTCCAGATAGAAATTATGTTTTTGAGGAGGACACTCCCCCACAGCCCTAAGGGCAAGGGTTGTAAGTTATGCCCTGGGGGCATATAAGTTTTTACAGAAGGTGTTGTCGTGGAAACTTCAAAAAAGGCTCATTCGATTGGAAATTAGCTAGTGCCCTTTTTAATAGTCGAAAGTGATTAGAGGGCAACGCCCACCTTTTCCCCAAACACATCCAATCAATATTTTGAGATAGCCATTTTATTGAACGTAGTTTAAAGTTCCTTAAATTAGGTCTATGAGGATGACAACCCCCCTCACAGCCCTCAAGGTAAGGGCTGTAAGTTATGGCCTGGGGACATATAAGGTTCTTATAGAACGCTTTGTCGTAGAAACTTCAAAAAGGGCTGATTCGATAAGCAATTGAAATTGATAGTTCCCTTTTTAATAGTCGAATCTGATTGGAATATACCTAATACTCTTTTAATACCCGCGGTTTCCCCAAACACATCTAATCAAAACTTTGAGATAACCATTTTGTTCCACGCAGTTTAAAGTTCTGGAAAGTATACCATTGAGAAATGCAATCCCTCCACAGTCTTCAGGGCAAGAGTCGTGAGTTATGCCTTATGGGCATGTCAATTTTTATTGAAATCTTTATTGCAGAAACTTGAAATAAGGTTCATTCGATTGGAAATTCAAAGGTCCAGTGCTCTTTTTAGTGGTGAAAAGTGATTAGAAGGTAACTAGCTCACTTCTCACGCCCACCTTTTCCAATCAAATCCAATCAAAATTTTTAGATAGCCATTTTGTTTCACGCAGTTTAAAGTTCAGGAAATTATACCTTTGAGCAGGTCACTCTCTCCCCCTCCACAGTCTTCAGGGCAAGGGTTATAAGTTATGCCCTGGGGGTATATAAGTTTTTATTGAAATTTTTGTCGTAGAAACTTGAAAAAGAGATCTATCGATATCAGAGAGCTAGTGCCCTTTTTAATAGTCGAAAGTGATTTGAGGGCAACTAACCCTCCTCTCACGCCCACCTTTTCCCCAAACACATCCAATCGAAATTTTTTGATAGCCATTTTATTCAACGTAGTTGAAAATTTTGGATGACAGCACCTCCACCCCCACAGCCCTCAGGGCAAGGGTCGTAAGTTATGCCCTGGGGGTATGTAAGGTTTTTATAGAAAGCGATGTTTTAAAGCATCAAAAAGGGCTCATTCAATTGAAAATTAAAAGGGCTAGTGCCCTTTTAATAGTCGAAAGTTATTGAAGGGCAACTAACCCCCCTCTCACGCTCACCATTTCCCCAAACACATCAAATCAAAATTTTGAGATATCAATTCTTTTCAACGTAGTGGAAACTTCTGGAAATTAGGTCTTTTAGGATGATAACCCCGTCAGAGCCCTCAGTGCAAGGGTTGTAAGTTATGTCCTGGGGGCATATAATGTTTATATAAAAAGCTGTTGTAGAAATTTCAAAAAGGACTCATTTGTATGGAAATGGAAATTACCCTTTTTAATAGTCGAAATTGAGTTGAGAGTAATTGATCTCCCACCCACGCCCACCCTTTCCCCAAACACCTTTAGCCAAAGTTTAGAGGTAGCAATTTTGTTCAACGTAGTTGAAAGTTTGGAAACTATGTATTTAAGGATGACAAACCCCCCAGAGCCCCCAGGGCGAAGGTTGTAAGTCATGCCCTGGGGGCATATAAGGTTTTTATAGTTAGAGTTGTCGTAAAAACTTCAAAAGGGGCTCGTTCAATTGGGAATTAAGACGGCTAGTGCCCTTTTTAATGGTCGAAAGTGATTGAAGGGTAACTAACCACCCTCTCACGCGCACCATTCCCCCAAATACATCAAATGAAAATTTTCCGATAGCCATTGTGTTCAACGTAGTAGAAAGTTCCGAAAATTATGTCTTTGAGGGTGATACCCCCCCCCCAGCCCTCGGGGCAAGGGTTGTAAGTTATGCCCTGGGGGTATATAAGGTTTTTATTGAAAGTATTATCGTAGAAACTTCAAAAGGGCTCATTTGATAGGAAATTGAAAGGGCTAGTGCCTTTTTTAACAGTTGCAAGTGATGGGAGAGCGACCAACGCCCCTCTCACGCCCACCATTTTCCTAAACACATCCAATCCAAACTTTGAGATAGCCATTTTGTCTAACGTAGTTGAAAGTTCTGGAAATTACGTGTTTGAGGATGACAACCACCCTTACTGCCCTTAGGGTAAGGGTTGTAATTTATGCTCTGGGGGCATATAAGGTGTTTATAGAAAGCGTTGCCGTAGAAACTCAGAAGGGGCTTATTCGATTGGAAATCGAAAGGTCTAGTGCCCTTTTTAATAGTCGAAAGTGATTGGAAGGCTTGAAATTTTTAAAGTAAAGATCGATGTGGGTATAATGTACGATTTTTTGTTGTTGTTGTTGTTTAGACCAGGGCACCTCGTATCGAAGGAGTTGTCGTAGAAACTTCGAAAAGGGCTCATTGGATTGAAAATAGAAAGGGCTGATGCCCTTTTTAATAGTCAAAAGTGATTGGAGGGCAACTAATCCCCCTCCCATGCCAACCGTTCCATTTGCCTTTATGTTTAAAATCTAAATGTTGCTATCAAAATTATCAAAATTAAATCAAAATTCACTGTGTTAATGCTTAGTCCCAATAAGGCATCTCAGCAGTATCCCAAGAACGACTGAGGGTATTATGTGCAAACTTTTTGGGCTACATCTGCTCTTAAAATTTAACCAAGTCAAAATAGCGTAAGTGTATTCAAGCTATCAAAGAAAGTAAGAAGATTTTTTTTGCGAATGGTATCAAGTTTTCTATTTCAGGTCAACTAGAAGAGGTATGAAACTAAATTAAACACTACTATTTGTGTCCAGATTTTTAAAAGGGTGTATGTTGTTAAAAATTGCTGAAAATTTTTCTCCAGCATACAAATAGCAGGCCAAACTATAAATTCTTAAAAAAACGAAAAGATTTTAAGTATTATTTTCTTCTTCCCTGAAAAAACTATGTCAATATAAAACGAACAAAAATTAATAAACAAAAAACTTTTTTCACTAAATGAGTTTTTCAAAGAAAAGTAAAGAACTCCATTAAACAAAAAAATGAGCAAAAATAAAATCAAATAATCTACGAAGCGTAGAACTACCGCAAATCAGCATTGATAAATAAATGAAACCCAAAACGAAGGGAAATTTCAATAAATAACCGAGTCAAACTCAAAACGAGCAGAAATTAACATAAGTTGGGCTCAAAACTCTTATGCCTTCCCAAGGCCAGAACATAATTTGCTCTTTACTGAAAAAAATACAAATGAATCTACATTGTCAGTTTAATATACATATACTGATATTTTTTAATCAAATGTTAATATCGTTTGATTTATTAAAGTTATAAAAGAAAGAGGATTTATATTTTTTTTTAGTAAAGTGCAAATTTTGTTCTGGCCTTGGGAAGGCATAGGGGTTTTGAGCCCAACTTATGTTAATTTCTGCTCGTTTTGAGTTTAACTCGGTAATTTATTTAATTTCTGTTCGTTTTGGGTTTCATTTATTTATCGATGCTGATTTGTGGTAGTTTCACGCTTCGTAGATTATTTGATTTTATTTTTGCTCATTTTTGTTTAATTGAGTTCTTTAATTTTCTTTGAAAAACTTATTTTGTGGAAAAAGTTTTTTTTTTAATTAATCCCAAGAAAAAGAAGGGAAGTGATAAAATGGCGGCCTCATCAGATTTTTGATAGCATTAAGAAACCCAAGACCGGGTAATCAGATATCCATGATTTAATTTCGGGAGAGGGAGGAAAATTTAAAAAAATATATTAAAACGGGCAAATTTTTTTAGATATGTAGGAATTTAATGGAAAGATTTTAGTAATCGTAAGATTTGGAGGGGATCTATGCAAAGTGCCCTGGATATGCGTGTTGCCATTGACTGATTATCAGTGGCCTGTTTCAATAAGATTCATTTTGCAAACTGAACTATCTCAAGCCCTGATGGGCTGAACAAACACATGCAAATATAAATATGGAAAAAAACAATCAAAATCAATTATGTTGATTTAGTTATGTTTACGCTCTGTAAGCTTGAGCATAATAGTTCATGCGTAAACTTGGTTTTCATGAATGTCAATCAATTGTATAAACAAATTGCGCAATAATCTATATTCAGCTTATTATCTAATACATGTTCTGGTCCATTTAGAACCATTATCCTAATTCGAGAACCGATAAAGGTATTTTCTTAATTTTAAAACTGTTAAAAATAGTGCAATGTTTCCTATAAACTTCAGATTGTGTGTGACTTGTTGATGTTCTTTCAGAACATCATTGATGTTCATTCAGATGTGTGTGACCTACAATTTTATACCATTATTGTCACGTACTCCGCCCTCCCTCCGCCCCGTACTCCGCCGCGCCCTCCCTGTTTCAGCATTTTAACTCTACAAACTGGGTATCAAGCTTGATTTTACATAAATTTGCAAGGTGCGAAAATGTAATGGTTAACAAATTGACATCCTTTCTCAATTTTATAACTGTTAAAAAGGAGTCCTTCGTTTTTTGGATATTTCACGTTGTAAATAATTTTACTGGCCTAATACCTTTTACTGTCGCTTACTCAAGCTCCCCCTCTCTATCCTTGTCTTCTCTCCAAAATAGGTCTCAAGCGTAGCTTACGCCTCGTAACTTAAAGATCATAGCTTGAAAAACAATTCTTTCTTTCCAGGATCTTTAAAATTGTAAATACGAGACAAAACGAGCTAAGAAAAAATAAAACGAGCAAAATTAATTTGTGAAAAATAAAGCTTTCTTTAATCATAGCTTGGCCGACTACGGATGGTATCTTTGCAAAACTAGCTCGAATAAACTGACTTGTGATATTTCCCAATGTTTGTAGAATTCTATAAACTATCACTTTACTGAAAACCGAGCTCGCTTGGCTTTTTTACATAATTATGATTTTACACTAAAAGTTATCAATATCGTGCCCGGCGTATGAATGTGGACAGCCATATAAATTAATCTCATGTCTTCTGCTGGCTACTTGTGGAATTTCCTGCTCCTAAGAGAACATTTTGCTTTTTTGGCTTGGTTTTGTGTTTTCAGTAAAGCGCTAGTGTTTAGAATTTACGCATATTCAGGAATATCACGTGTCAGTTTGCTTGAGCTGTTTGTGTAGATATATCTTGTATAATCTGCGAAGCAACAATTTTTGTTCGTTTTATGTTTCAGCTTCGCTCTTTACTACCGTAAGAAAAACTTTGCATTTCAAATTGTTTTTGTTCTCTTTTAATCTTTTTCTTAATATACCCAATACATTTTATAAACAGATCTGTGTTTAACATAGGCAATGAAACCCAAGAAGTCAATGTGTTTTTTTTTTTGTAAAACAGGGCATTAAATATAGGTTTTCAATTAAATGTAAGTTTGAATCCGACGAGGCAGGTACAACTGTGTAAAGTCCGAGAGGTATATTGAAGAGTTGGAGACAAAAAGAAATTATTTTTTGTCATAAAAATGAAATAAATCGCTGAATTTTTGTCCATTATAATTTTTGCTTCAAAACGTGTTTTTTTAGTTTTCACTAACTAAGGGGGGTGGACGGAGAGTACACAAAAGGGGGATTTTAAACCACTGGTTAGGAAGTTTCGACCATAGAGATTACAATGGTGCTCTTCTAATACTTTCCAGCCTTTCCACTGTAGAAATAGCACCAGAATGTACCAGTACTTTTTAGAAGAGTCAGTAAACATTTCTCTACGATTTTGAAGTAGCCTATTATCCCTGGAGGAACAATAGAGGGAAAATAGAAGACGCGTCACTGCTCCCCTTACATAAAAGCGAGTTTTTTTTCGGGATGGGGGGGGGTCAAAACCTCCATTTTTTGGTTTTAGATGCATGAAAAAATCCATTTGCCATGCGTGTCAATCCGTGCTCTCCAGTATCTTTTTTGGTAAAAAAAAACGTTTTTGGTCACTTAAAAAGTGATTTAGAACTTTTAATTTCCGTTTGAGTGAGCCCTCTCCTGATTCTCTAGGATCTTTAGTTCTATACGATCACCCCTGAAGAAAAAGAAACTAAAATAAACATACCTCGTGATCTTTCTTCTGGTAATACTACAAAATCCCATATTTTTTAAGATGGGAGCTTGAACACTCTAAAGTAGTGTTCCCTGATACGCTGAATTTGATGGTGAAATTTCAGTAAGATTTCATTACTTTTTGCTATTCCATCTCTCCTGTTTGTATAGTGGGTTATAAATAAATGACTATTGTTATTATTATTTATTTTACTGTTGATTACTCAAATCCCTCCTCTTTGCTTCATCTCCAAGTTAAAAATCGGCTTGCATACCCCTGCTTTTACCTAAATATTTACAGTATGGATATGATATGACTAAAAAGTTGATATCGTGGAACGTATGTGAAATCACTGAAGCATTCTGGGCACTTCTTATTCAAATTATGAAGCTTTTTTATTGGTACCCCCTCGAAAAAAGTTCTGCGCGCATGACTATATGAAATAATAGGTCTGATAGAAGGCTCATTCATTCTAAGATAGGGTTAAATTTCGGAGCTAGCTAGAACCGGCATAGAAGTTCAATTTATGTGAACTTCTTGGAATTCAGCTAAGGCCAGCAAATCAGAAAGTTTGATTTTGAGTCTTTAACTGTATTGAAATTTTACCGTATAAGGAAAATTATCTGTCTCAACTAGCCTGAACTAGCCAATAAAAAAAAATCAAACAGTTCGTGGTAACGAACTGTAAGTAAGGAGCGATGCAGCTCAATAATAATCAAAACTTCAAGAGACAGAGTCTTGACAACAATAGATACATCAAATTGAATTTAGATGTTTGTTCAAAATATATAAAATTCATCAAGTTTAATGTTACCCATCAAAAGTTACGAGCCTCAGAAAAGATTGCCCGATTTTTAAAAATGGGGAAATACCAAGTATCTTACCATCAACACCATCAGATTCAGCATATAAGAGAACCCTATTGTAGAGGTTTCAAGCTCCTATATACAAAAATATGGAATTTTGAATTTTTGCCAGAAGCAAGATCACGGATGCGTGTTAATTTGTTTTCTTTCCCAGGGGGTGATCGTATTGAACCAGTGATCCTAGAAGATCGGGAGAGACTAATTTGATCGAAAGTCAAAAGTTCTAGTGCCATTGGTGGATCTAGGGGGACGGGGGGGACCTCGCCCAGGAGTTTTCCCTGGAGGGGGGCCAGATTTCCCGGAATTAGTAAAAAACTATCACAAATTAAATAGTTTTTTCGACTGAAATTAAGGAGCAACAATAAAACTTAAAATGAACAGAAATTATTACGTAAATGAGGGTGGTTGCCCCTCCTCGATAACTCGCTCTGTACGCTATAGTGTTTAGAACTTTAAAAAAAAGCTTGTTATTCTAAATAAACTGCCCTTGTGTTGTAGGAGTCATTCTTAAATGATTGGAACAATAAGTCAAAATTTAGCGTAAAGAGCGAGGTATTGAGGAGGGGACAACCCACCCCCCTGATATACGGAATAATTTATGTCGATTTTAAGTTATAACGTTGTTCCTTACTTTCAAGGAAAAAAAAAAAAATTTGTATTTAATTTCATTGTGAATCGGTCGGACACCACCTACAATTTTGACGCTCAATCATCAATATTTCCTGAGATCAGATGAGATGGGTTTTATTTTCAACTAATAATTACATCATACTTAACTGGCACTTACCACATTTTTTAAATACCATTATCAACCAAACCTAGAAATGGTAAGAACGTCTGACGTTCTTACCATTTCAATCAATCAATCAATACGAGATGCAACGAGACAATCGCTTGTGACCAGCCTCATCAGAGTGTGAAGACGGAGGTATTTAGGGCATGTCCTACAAATGAACAACCAAACGCTTCTTATGGCTGTCCTGTACTTACATCCGTCGGGCACCCGTCAAAGGGGAAGGTCCCGGATCACGCCATGGCAAAAATATCAGGCAGAACCAACGAGGACGTCGTAGCTGCAGCGAACTTGACGAGTGACTGGAAGCTCTTCCTTGATGCTACATGCGGAACTATGGTAAGGTAATTCTCAAGCCCATAGTAAGGCTTAAAAGCTCTGCCAGTGATTCGAATCTATAAATTACTTTTCAGCCCTTGTAAAGTAAGGACAACGTTTAAGCTTGAAATGGTTAGTTACCGCAAAGTGATCGCTATTAGTCTCTAAGCATATCATTGAACCATTCATGTGCAACCTTCCTTGATAGTCTTATCATTTTGGCTCGGTCGCTTTTTTCAATTCATTAAGCTGTATTGATAAGACAAACCTGTAAATAGATTTCTCATGGGGGGGGGCATTATTCTGGGAGATCTCTAAACATCAGAATAGCAAAATTCAGATGATGAAAATTACAAGGAAATTTATTTTAAAACGCAATTCTGATTTAAACCTCCCCCCCCCCCTCCCCGACATAAGCGTGATTCCAATTATGAAGCTTATCGATCTAAACAAGGATTTCAAATTTATTTAGAACATCATTATTTTAGAAAACTCACCTTTAGATGTGGAAAATTCTGGGGTCGATAAGAAGACAAAAAGCATTAATAGCTTCGCGTATTATTTTGAAAATTATGCTATAAAAAGAAGCTTTAATCTGTGCATAGTATTTAAAAGTTTTAGAGAAAGTTTGTACGCAGGTATCTATTGGGGGGGGGGGTAAATTTGAAAATATTCTACAAAAGGATAGGCGAGTTTATTTGTAAAATACATGAATTATTGGAAAATGGTGAACTTTTCTAATTTCATAGAGCTAGACTTGAACTCTGCCTCCTCCTTTCTTCTCCTCCACTCTCCACCTCATCCAACTCTGCTCCTCCTTTCTTCTCCTCCACTCTCCCACTCCTCCAACTCTGGTCCTAATTTCTTCTACACCACTCGCCTTCTCCACAAACTCTGCTCCTCCTATCTTCTCCTCCACTCTCCAAATACTCACACACTGCTCCTCCTTTCTTCTCCTCCACTCTCCAACTCCACCAACTCTGCTCCACCTTTCTTCTCCTCCACTCTCAAACTCCTCCAACTCTGCTCCTCCTTTCTTCTCCTCCACACTCCAACACCTCCAACTCTGCTCCTCCTTTCTTCTCCTCCACTCTCCATCTCCTCCAACTCTGCTCCTCCTTTCTTCTCCTCCACTCTCCAACTCCTCCAACTCTGGTCCTCCTTTCTTCTCCTCCACTCTCCAACTCCTCCAACTCTGGTCCTCCTTTCTTCTCCTCCACTCTCCAACTCCTCCAACTCTGCTCCTCCTTTCTTCTCCACCACTCTCCCACTCCTCCAACTCTGCTCCTCCTTTCTTCTACTCCACTCTCCCACTCCTCCAACTCTGCTCCACCTTTCTTCTCCTCCACTCTCCAACAACACCCACTCTGCTCCTCCTGTCTTCTCCTCCACTCTCCAACTCCTCCAACTCTGCTCCTCCTTTCTTCTCCTCCACTCTCCAACTCCTCCAACTCTGCTCCTCCTTTCTTCTCATCTACACAGGTCAGTAAATTATTAGTCATGATTTAATTCAAAACTCTGTCTCTTGTGTCAAAGTCCCTTTGTCCCTTGTTGGGTAAGTAAAAAATTAGTGTTAATGCGTGTAATATGCAAATGTTCCGCTCTGTTTAATCAAACAGTTCATGGTAACGAACTATAAGTAAGGAGCGACGTGGCTCAATAGTAACCGAAACTAAAAAAAGGAATTTTAATACCAATAGATATATAAAAAGAATAGGCTTGTTATGCTGATTCCATATATATAAGTTTCATTAAGTTTAGTGTTACTCATCAAAGGCTGCAAGCCTGAGAAAATTTGCCTTATTTTCGTAAAAGGGGGGAAAGACCCCTTAAAAGTCGAAAGGATCTTGCTGAAAATCACACCATCAGATTCAGCGTATCAGAGAACCGTATTGTAGAGGCTTTAACTTCCTATCTGCGAAAATGTGAAACTTTCTATTTTTTGCCAGAAGAAAGATTATGGATGCGTGTTTATTTGATGTTTTTTTCAAGGGGCGATCGTATCAACCCAGTGGTCCTAGAATATTGAAAGAGAGCTCATTCGAACAGAGATTAAAAAGTTCTAGTGCCCTTTTTAAGTGGCCAAAAAGATTTGAGGGTAACTAGGCCCCGCCCCTTTTTTCCTCAAATCATCTGATCAAAATTTTGAAATAGCCATTGTGTTCATCATAGTTGAAAGGCCCAATTAGTGTGTCTTTGAATATAACATGACGCACCCCCAGGCCCCAGGGGTAAGGTCCTTGAGTTGTAAAATTCGCCCATTGTTTACGCCTAGTATTTGTTATTGGGAAGTATGCATACATTTTCGGGTGAGGGGGACACATTTTCTGCTAGGGGTTTTTTCGACGGGGGAATTTTCCATGGAAGGGAAGTTTCTAGGGTGTGTATTTTTCAGGGGAAGTTATACAGTGGGGAAATTTGCCATAATTCCTATACGAAGTTGTTTTTATGTCTTACTCTTTTCCGTCTCAATTTTACGCGCGGAGATATTAAGGGTAATTGTCTAGGTTAAATTTTCATTTGGATTGAATTGTCTAGAGAATTATTCCGTGGGGGAGGAGTATTTTTCCATGGAGGTGCAGCCAGATTTCCTGGTATTATTTAAAAAACCATAAGAAATTAAATGAAAAAATAAGTTTTTGCAACTAAAAGTAAGAAGTAACATTAAAACAATACTTTAGGAATTCTTTAGGAAAGGCTCCTGAAACACAAGGGTCGTCTAATTAGAACAATAAGAAGCTTTTTTAAAAGTACTAAAAAACTTTAGCTTAAAGAGCCAGGTGTTAAGGAGGGGGACAATCCTCTTCATACTCGTAGTATTTTTTGTTCGTTTGAAGTTTTAATTTTGCTGCTTATTTTCAGTTGAAGAAAAAACTTTGTTTTTATTATTTAACTTTATGTACAGATCCCATGTCTAATATGATATTTACTGCAAAAAATATTATCAGGGTATTGCCAAGCTAAGAAACAAAAGGCATAAACGAAAGATCCAGATTACTCTCCAAAAGAGGGTGTCTGTTTTCCTGTTTGGTTTCTGTTGGTCATGCAGCTTATTCATGATATGAGCAGTTGCGATTCTGGCCTCTCTTGCATCCGGAGAAGTATCCTGATTAGCGCCCCCCTCCTGTCTCCCGCAAAATTTCCAGGCCAAATTTTAGCATAATTATCATTTATTAACATAATTTTTTTAAGTTATTAACTAATTAGTATTAATTATTATTACTCACAGTAGACAGAATATACCAGTAAGCTTATCGCAGATCATTTCTGGTCTTCGTTCTCGGTGCGAACAAAAAGCTCCTCCCACTTATTTCTGCATTAGCGGGAATGCGGGTTAGTCTGTTTCTGATTGTTTCAATGCACTCTGATGGAAACAATCGGAAACAGACTAACCTGCATTCCCGCTAATCTGACTTCGCCTATGTTTATATCTGCAAAAACGTTTTCCGGAGCACTCGCACCCCGGTCCGGGTTTTTATAATGGGTGAGATAGAGAATGATCATACTGCTAATTATATGAACTGTGTTATTACTATTATTATTTAGTCATTCTTTAAATTGTATCTATTTTTATTCTATTAATTAATCAATAATTTATTAATTATTTTCGTTTATTAACTGGTAAAATTTGAAAATCCGTTATTAATTTCCGTTATTATTTCAAATCCGTTAGTATTAAATCCGTTATTAATTTGAAAAACCATTAGATTATTTGTTTGAAATTTTGGGCCCCAAAAATTTCTGTGCCCGGGGTAAGTGTCCCCTCTGTCCCTCTGGTATAACCGCCTCTGAATATGAGCCACAGATTGTATTATTATAAAGAGCAATATACAACCATTATGGCATACTTTTATCAGTAATATACTCTAAAATTAAAACTCTAAAATTATACTTTTGTCATTAAAATCATATAATGAGCATATATTATATTATAATCATATAATGAGCATATTATATTGCAGATGGACGATAATGGAGATATTCAGTTGATGCACACAGAATTTTCAGAAAAACTTGGCCCTTTAATGGAGGAGTATCTTCAAAAAAGCAATTCAGTGCCGATGTTCATGGGCGCTTTGACTAGCGATCTGTTTAATAGTCAGTTTATGGAAGAAGATACCACCATTGTGGATTAACTTAAAAGGGTTGATTACAGTACCGACGCCAGATTTATCCGTCAACTAAATTATGAATCACAAATATTCCATTTAGGTTTTTAGAAGAAAAATCTTCTGAATTTTCCATTGAAATTTTCTTGTCCCAGCAGAGTATAAATTCAAACTAAAAATTGTAGCTTTACAGGTAAAGACAAAAAAGGAAAGAAACGGCACTAGACTTCATTGCATACACTGGCGGTGCTGGTCTTCATTCCATGGGCCTTCACCCTAGCTAAACAGGGGACCAAATTCATGGAAGTTTAAGGGGGAAGTTATTTTTCAAAATTTGGGGGGGGGGGGCAAATTAACACTTACAAGGACCGCCATGTACATTTCTATAAGACGTGTTTTCAAAAATAATTTCTGAAACCGCACTGGCTAATAAAAGGATAAAATGTGGAACAACAAAGAAAAACGAGGTGATTTAACAGCCAGTGAAAAAAATGAAGTATGTATATATTTTGGCTGACAACTCTGCTCAGTCGTCCTTGGAGTAAATAATAAATAGTAAAGAAAAAGTCATGGGGTCTCTATAAAAGACAGACCTTAAAAAACACAAAACAAAAGAGAAGGAACCCTTTCTGAAGTCCCTTTCTTATGAAAAAAAACAACATACGAGTTCCCTTATGGACTTTCTTCCTATATATTGTGTATTCTTTTTATTCTTTACAATTTTTTGACAATTTTTGTCTTTTTATTTGTACTGAGGACGACTTAGCGGAGGTTTTGGCTGAATTTTTTTTTTCACTGGCTCTAAAATCACTTGGTTGTCCTACATTTCCCCCCTTTTCTAGCGCTCTGAAATTCCCCAAACTAAAATTTTTGCTAAATTTTCCCCCTGGATTGCACCCCTCTAGAGTAGATATTCGAATGCAAGAAAACGAACAAACACTAAAAAAAACATAAATTTTGGTATTTTTGTTGAAAGACTCTTCTCTTGTTTTTTTCATTGAAAAAAAATCGAATTGAACAAAATTGTACTCCCCCCCCCCCTAGGTTTGAGAAATTCACTCCACCCCCCGGTGTTTTCGTGAATTGGCGCCATTGATTGTGGCCAAATTAATAAATGAAGTAGAAATTTGGGTAATCATAAAAAAAAAATATTATTGCATTTCTTTATATCAGGAGATAAGTAAAAATTCCTAAAATTCACTTTGGTACAGAAGATGGAGAAGTGTTCTAGCGCTATAAAACAGCAATAGGCTTGCCGTATCCTTAAACACTGTTGTTAAATTCTCCAATTGAAATTTGTCTATCAAATAGCACTCGAATTCAGTTTCGGCTGATTCCTTTTAAGTTGTAGGGTAATTTTGGTTGTAGTAGCTTAAAATGCAGTAGCGGTAATAGGGAGGGGGGGGTATTAGTACCATCTGGTGTTGCCGGCAATATCATAAAGTTAGTTATGACCACCTTAACTAAAATGTTAGTTATTTTGTCCTCGATGGACCCGACAGGTATTCGGGTCCTGGTGTCGCTGTTTGTTTGGTTTTGAACGGGGATCAATGACGGGACTTCGTAAGCTCAGTCAGAGTCGAACCAGCTCTAAATGGGTACCTTGAGAAATCTGGGGAAGGTAAACAGGAAGGGTTTACGAAAGCACAGGATGGCTGGCCCCGACCCCCATCGCAATACCTGGCTGAAGGGCAGTGAAATAAGATAAGATTTATTCATCGTGGAATACACATACACTGTCCCTACCAGCACAGTCCCTGTCAGCACCGCCCGTACGGACTGTAAAATCCGGCTCCGTATTCTTTAATTTGTTTTTAGTTTTCAAATTGGCACGGAGGTAAAAGAACCAATTCATCCAGAAGGGCAGATTAGATATATTCGTTAATTTTGTTTTTCACGTTAACTGGCCTATATTTTGCAGAATAACCTAGCCCTAATTATTTTATGATTGATAAAAAAAAAGTACAAAAAACTGCCTGCTTAGATTCTGAAATGTGCAGATTTGCATTGTAAGGATTATCTTCCTGTCTAAAAAGCAAAAAAAACATATACTTCAGAATTTTAATTCCAGTTATCTTTACTTTTAAGTCAACCCTCCTTCCCTCCCCCGACAAAAATACTCCCCCTCCCCGATAAAAAATCCTGGATGTGATCCCATTTACTTACGTAGTTTTTTACAAGTAACTCTTGAGCTCAGTATTTAGGATACAAACAAGTTTAAAAACTTGCCCCAACGTGGGCCTATGAGGTCACAAAATTTCAAAGGAATTTGAAAGGAAAAGTTTTATAAATAAGTCACAAATTATGGAAGAGCTACAGGCCAATATTTCGGGCGAACAGTGGCAACATTGGCAGTAGCAGTGATTTTAATTGAGAAAAATTTGCTTCAAAGAGCCAATATTTACTTATGTCTGTTTAATAGACCAAATAAACTTGGAGTTTTAGCTACAATACAAATTAAGTGAATTAAGCTGAACGTTATTATGAATGTTTCAATTTTTCTGGGCAACACTGCAGTGGCGTTAATTTTCGAAACTGTACGTGGAGGGGGAATATATATTTTCAGAATACGGGGGGTGGTAATTTTTTTATTTATTTATTTCATTGAGAATTCCAAGAAGTGGTATTTTTCAATGAAAATACTAAAAAAGGATTAATTCTTGCAAATCTAGGGAAGGGCAAAAATTATTGGGGAGCAATTGGCTCCCTGTTCCCTCCAATTGACGCCCCTGTAAAGCTGCACTCTCAGTGGTCCTAGTAGCTTGTAATTTATAATAATAGTTTCCAAATCACGATGGAAATTACAAACGACAAAATCACAATGACAAATAGTCACAGTTTCATCTCTTATCAGTTCTCCTTTTGACTCTTCGTTTCACGCCTTCAAAAGTGGAGGGAGTGGAGTCATAATAATCTTTCAGTTCTCTTTTTGATACACTCCTTGGTTCAGGCCTTTAAAAAAAGGGGGTGGAGTCGTTTCAGTTCTCTTTTTGACATACTCTTTGGTCCAGGCCTTTAAAAGGGGAGGGGTTGGAGTCGAAATAATCTTTCAGTTCTCTTTTTGACATACTCTTTGGTTCAGGCCTTTAAAAGGGAAGGGGGATGGAGTCGAAATAATCTTTCAGTTCTATTTTTTACATACTTTTTGTTTCTGGCCTTTAAAAGGGGAGGGGGTGGAGTCGCAAAAAAAACACTAAAATTAAAAAAAGAAAAGAAAAAAAGACAAGCTTGGAAATAAAACTTGAAAATTCAGGGATTGTTTGTCGGGCCAAGATGACCTCAAGGGAGCAAAAGGATTCAGTGTATTCATTGATCAAGTCATAATAGCCTAAAATGTTTGTGTCTTCAATTCGTTGCATAAAGTTGTCTCTAATTTGTCTTAAAATTGTGTCTAGAAATATTAGCAGTTCCGAATTCCCCATCAGCAAGGCCGTATCCAGGGGGGGGGAAGGGTTACCCGGTTTGAACCCCCCCCCCCCCGAAATTTTCGACCGAGTCAAAAATAAGTCGAAAATTAGTAAAACCTAGGTAAAAATCAGTAAAATTAGTCGAAAACTGAGTCAAAAATTAGTACCCCCCCCCCCCCCGAAAAAAAATCCTGGATCCGCCCTTGCCCATCAGTGTTATAAGCATACACCAGTCATCCTGTTTGGCTGTATTATATGATTCTTGAATACTGCACTTCAGATTCTCAAAAAAAAATTCTAAAAAAAATCTAGCAATAATTTGATTTGTTTGGTAAATTCTCTCTCTAACATTGTTAGAGAGCAGTTTTTTGTTTCGGCGGTGGAGAAAAGCATTTAGTTGATGGGCCTACAATGCGGGATGTAAAATTTCTGAGGGTGGGCCTTGCTCTTCCATTTTAAATATTTTGTTAATCTCCAATAAAACAATTTTAACTCTATTTTCGAGTCTACAGAAATCCACATTCTCATTTAATGGTTTTTGGTTCAAGATTCAAAACACTTTGAAATTGCTTAGTATCAGGTGTAAGGCCGTATCCAGGGGGTTTAAACCCTCCACCCCACCCTCGAAATATTCGTAAAAAATTAACAAAAATGCGTATAAAAAAATCTTGTTGTGTTTTTAACTGTTTTTGCTACCCTCCCCCCTGAAGAAATACCCCTCTTCCCCGAAAAAGAATCCTGGATACGGCTCTTGTCAGTTGTGACTTTTAGATGCATCAAAAAGGATTTGGTGCTGAAGGGTATCGTTTTGTATAAATGTGAGGTGCTGCCATTTAATTTGATCCTAGGGCTCAGCAGTAGCAGAATCTCATCCTGCCCACTTAGCTGCATTAACTAACTTGCTCTTGCTTATTTTGTATTTCTTCTTTCTTTATTGAATAAAAGCATATTTCATTATTTTTCTGCATTTCTACCTATGGAGATATTGATGTATATATATGTATATATATATATATATATATATATATATATATATATATATATATATATATATATATATATATATATATATATATATATATATATATATATATATATATATATATATATATATATATATATATATATATATATATATATATATATATATATATATATATATATATATATATATATATATATATATATATATATATATATATATATATATATATATATATATATATATATATATATATATATATATATATATATATATATATATATATATATATATATATATATATATATATATTATGTTTTTCTTTAAAAAAAAACATCAAAAGGATGGTGTTGTCTTGTCCTTTAGCTATAGGCCTACCCTTATATTTTTATAAGTATTTTTTAAATCTCCTTTTTTTAAACTAAAAAAAATCATTGCCTCCCCTCCCTTGTATCGTGAATATGTGCTCCTGTTTGGGAATCGCCGGTTTCGGTTTAATAGAGAAAATATTTTCTTTTCCTCTATTTTTTTTTTTTGGGGGGGGGGGTAATATATTTATATATACATATATATATATATATATATATATATATATATATATATATATATATATATATATATATATATATATATATATATATATATATATATATATATATATATATATATTAATATATATATATATATATATATTATGTTTTTCTTAAAAAAAAAAACATCAAAAGGATGGTGTTGTCTTGTCCTTTAGCTATAGGCCTACCCTTATATTTTTATAAGTATTTTTTAAATCTCCTTTTTTTAAACTAAAAAAAAATCATTGCCTCCCCTCCCTTGTATCGTGAATATGTGCTCCTGTTTGGGAATCGCCGGTTTCGGTTTAATAGAGAAAATATTTTCTTTTCCTCTATTTTTTTTTTGGGGGGGGGGGTAATTTTTTTTTGTCTTTCAGTCAAAATAACCCTGCAATATTCCGAACTTTCTTTCCTATATGTGAGTACCTTTTTTAATTGTGTTGGGGGATCAGCGCTTTGGTTTTGTCCATTGTCGATTTCAGTTAATCCCAAGAAAGTGATGAGAATATGACCTTTGGGGTTTTTACAGAAATTGCAGATCTCTTGCTGGATTCATGAATATGACGTTTTAATTTGGAAAGTAATTGTAATTGTACCTGGAGTAAAAAGTATGATTTTACTTGTCCTTGAGCTAAAGCCTATATATGTATGTTGGAGTAGAGCTATATAGTCTCTATTGGAGGGATGTCCGAAGTTTGTTGCCAAGGTCTGGATTCTTCAAACCGTGTTTCTGCTTTTGAGTGGAAAGCTGGATCTAGGAGCCAAGCAGAGAGGTACCTGTCTCAAACTGCCGGTAGACTAAAACCTATTAGTATTCAACGTATGCGGCGATTCTCTAGCCTCATGGTCTACACTGACGGATCCAGGGGGCCGTGGGGGGCACCGCCCCCACCCCGCTCAAGAAAGTGCCACGCATGGCACTTTCGCCACGCTTGACAGGCGCCACCTGTCGTATGGGATTTCTGAAAGTTGGAGATCTCTCGAACAAAGCACTATTGATATTTACTGTCCTAATTAACACCGGAGTCTTAATGCAAAGAAAAATACAGGAAGTTTACTTAAGTATTTTTGCCGCGGCAGTGACAAGGTATTAAATACCGATTGACGTTTATATGTCAAGTACGATTGCCTAAAGGTTTAGGGGCAATCCTTCTAGATTTTGAAAAAAATGTAAATATTTTCGTTGGAGATATTGAAAAAAACTGCCCGTCCCCCGTATATCTGAAAAATAGTTTCTTGTACCTTCATTAAAAAGAAAACGTAAAAAATCCTTGCCTCCCCCTTTTACTTTTACGGGAGGGGGGGGTAATTTTTTCCTCGACTGTTAAAAATAAGTTTAGGCAGGCCACGGTTTTTTTTACCTGTAAGTTGACAGGCTTTGCTGCATGCACCTTAAATAATGTGAATATGAAGTAATAGTTAGACTTAATAGCAAAAATAACAATCCCCTGTAGAAAGTTCATGCAAGAACAAAAAACGATTTTCTTAGTTCGGTTAGCACAAGCAAACTAAAGAGGTGATAAATCTCTCCCCTTCCATCTCTCTCCCTCCCCTCTTTCTGTCCATTCTCCCTCCCTTTCTTTCTTTCGAGTTCCCCCCGCTCTCTCTCTCTCTCTCTCACTCCGTCTCTGGTTGTATTTGTTGTTGGCAGTTATTCATTGCGATATAACCGAAAACCAAATGAGCTTAACGTAATTGAAAGATTTTCTAAAAAGGGTCGCGTTAGTTTATCTTCCTTTATAGGCCAATGTTTTGATTTTGAATAGCCTTTGGTCGTCTTTGAACAAAACTGTTGCTTTGATGCACGAAACGGCCGAAAATGGCTCTTTTCTCTACATATATTACGCAAATGAAAACCAGAACTCGAATTCTTGGTTTGACTCAAAGTATAATCACCTACGGAACAAGTACTGACAAAATATATCCTCTCCACACAAAAAAAGTGACCCTTTGTATACCTATGCGAACCTGGCAACTAAAAACCGTAGTTACGTAATTCATCCCGGTCACTTGTTCTCTGAATCACGCTCTTTCATAATTATTGGCTAAAGGAAAGTACTTTGGCTCGGAGCGATTAAGTAGTACAACATTTTGCGTCTAGAGGCGCTGAGGTACGCGGGGTCACTTTTGGAGAGTTTTGTCAGTACTTGTTCCGTAGGTGATTATACTTTTGTTTGACTGGGTGCTCTCGCAGTTTCATAAACCCAATAAGTTTGGCAGGACCACCCATGGTGAAGCAAAAGCAAAAAAAAAAAAAATACAATTCTTCTCAAGTATAATGCGAAATTTTCCTCTTCATTATATAAGAAAACTTCCTCTGTGGGGACAAAATATGTTGAATTTTGTTATGCGATTTTACCCAGATTACACCATTTATGGGGATGTTTTCCTATTTTTCGAGAACTGTACGTATTTCCTTGTGCTGTTAACTTGTGATAGGTAATGTCTTTGTTTACATATTTGAAATTAGCATAAAAATTTGATTCTTTTTATCAAGATTAACACATGTCTCCAAATATTCCACATGTCCTGGTTAACATATTTGGAATTAGTATAACAATTTGATTGTTTTTATGAAGGATAACACATGCCTCCAAATATTCCTTCCTGGTTGACATATTTGGAATTAAACAGTTCGTGGTAACGAACTGTAAGTAAGGAGCGACCCGGCTCAACGGTAATCGAAACTCTAGAAAACGGGTTTTTGATTCCCATAGGTACATCAAAAGAATCAAATTTCAATGCTGAATTCAAATATATAACTTTCATCAAGTTTAGTCCTACCCATCAAAAGTTGCGCGCCTGAGAAAATTTGGCTGATTTTAAAAAAAAGGGAAAAGACCCTCTAAAAGTTATAGAACCTTAATGAAAATCACACCATCATATTCAGCGTATCAGAGAACCCTACTGTAGAGGTTTCAAGCTCCTATCTACAAAAACGTGGAACTTTTTTTTTTCCCAGGGGTGATCGTATCGACCCAGTGGTCCTAGAATATCGTGGGAGGACTCATTGGAGCGGAAATTAAAAGTTCTAGTGCCCTTTTTAGGTGACCAAAAAAATGAAGGGCAACTAGGCCCCCTCCCATGCTCATTTTTTTCCCAAAGTCACCTGATCAAAATTTTGAGATAGCCATTTTGTTCAGCATGATTTAAAATACGATAAATATATCCTTTAAGATAACTTAACCTCCCAAAGTCCCCGGGGGGAGGGCTGAAAGTTATGGACTTTACCCAATGTTAACATTTAGGAAGTATACAGACGTTTTCAGGTGGGATTTTTTCTGGTAGTATGGGGGTGGGTGGGTCGGGGGTTATATGGGAGGATCTTTCCATACAGGAAGTTTTCATGTGGGAAGGGACCTTGCTATGAAGGGGGCGTCAGATTTCCCAGCATTATTTAAAAAAAATATCAGAAATTAAATGTAAAAAAAAAACAAGTTTTCCAACTGAAAACAAGAAGTAACATCAAAACTTAAAACGAACAGAAAAATATTACGTGTATGATTGGGTTCACCCTCTAGTCAATACCTGGCTCTTTAAGCCAAAGATTTTTTAGTACTTTCATAAGAGCTATTTATTCTAAATAACGGCCTTTGGGATTAAGGGTTCATTTTTACAGAATTGGAACACAATTCGAACTTTATCTTAAAGAGCGAGGTATTGACTTGGGGGCGAGCCCCCTAATATACTTATTAAAAATATATGAAAATAGAAGTTCGTTACGTAAGTTAATTCGTAAGTTACGCATATTTATTACTAATAAAAATGTTCGTAAATAAAATTAGGCAAGTTTTGAGGAAGCCACTTAACAAGAAAAAATTAAAATTAAAATGAAAATTTTGTTTTAAATATTCACGTAAGGTGAGCCAAAATCAAAACTTGACTTAATTCAATAACATTCAAAAATTAAATAAAAAAAAAGTTTTTTTTATCTGAAAGTAAGGAACGACGTTAAAACTTAAAACGAATAGAAATTATTCCGTATATGAAAGGGCCTGTCCCCTCCTCAACGCCTCGCTCTTTACGCTAAAATTTTACTTTCTCACAGCTCTTATTTTTTTTTTAACAATAAAAAACTTTAGCGTAAATAGCGAGGCGTTGAGGAGGGGACAGCCCCTTTCATATAAGGAATAATTTCTGTTCGTTTTAAGTTTTAACGTCGTTCCTTACTTTCAGTTAAAAAAACTTGTTTTTTTTTATTTAAGTTAATATAAAAACATGACTCTTTTTACCAATGTTAATACATGTCTCCTAATATTCCACATCTCTTGGCTTATACATTTGGAATTTAATACAAATTTTTATTATTTTGATATATGGAATGTTTTGATTTTCTCTTTTTAGAGTTTGAGTTACTATTTGCAAGGGTTGCTCTTTATTTACAGTTCTTTGCCATCAGCGGTTTTGATCAGGCCTGCTTTTCCATATAAAATTTGATCGAGACGCCTGCTTTTTCCATATAAAGTAATTTTTAAAATCAGAAGAAATTTTTCTAAAGCTAAGGTGCAATTTATGAAGTAAAAAATAAGATGCTAATACATTTTTGTTTATGACATTTAACTGGATATATTATTAATACAAAAGGTATACACAACGGATATATCTTCGAGAAAATAGGGTAATACACTGTCAGCAAGCACTTAAATTCATTTGTATTTATCAAAATTCGCCTTAGATATATTTCTTTGTTGAGTCATTAATATCACAATATGCAGATTGTCGTGACAGTGTAGTAAAATCATTGAGTGGTACATAATATCGATACAGTATCGTGCAGCAATATAGCCATAGGTCATCTAACTGAGAAGTACCTATAAGATTTGGTTTTAACCCGTTTTATGCTATAAAACTTTTGAATAGATATTAAATTGATTCACGCACAACTAATTCTGATTAAGATTGTGTTCGTCTTTGTTGTGCTTCAAAAATGTCTTACAAAAATAAAAAATAGAGGACTATTATAAATGGGTCGTTTTTTTTCACTATTTTACATTAAACAATCAAAAAAAACAAATGGGAATATTAAAGGACTTGTGCGCTGCATAGCCCCTCCCCCTGTGTTTGCACATGTTGAGTGCGCCCATTCATTTAGAAATATAGCATATTGTTGAATCTAAGTGCGTTTCATTTACTGTTTGGAAAAATATGTTTTCCTTCTTTTTGCTTTTTTAGAGAAACAAGATTGGAGGTTCTTCTGTTTTTTTTTGTTTTTTTTGTTTTTTTTATAATTGAAAGCGTGGCTTTGGTTGTTTCACTTGCTGCTAGAAACGTTTAATATTTGGATATTGACTAGCTTAGAAAATAAAACATTTTCACTTTAGTTCTACTTTCTTAAAAGATTTAAAAGCGTGTTTCTATGATCTTCCTTATCGAGCCTCCTAGCGTCAGCTGATACTGTTTGATTCTTCTTCTTCTTATAGTATTCTTTCTGTTTAGCTACGGTCTCTGCAAAGTTGAACACACTTAAAGAGAGGTAGGCTACAGACTCCAAGTAGGCTAAGGCGATGGCTTGAGCCTCCTCATCTTCGTATTTACTCCTTAAAAGTTCAACAATGTCTTTGTCTGGACCGAGAAGGGATTTATCTATGATGCGCCTTTCACTTATATCCACATTCGCTGAATTCCGCCTTGTAGTCATTACCAATCCCTGAAAAATGTAAAAGAATTTTCAAAAGTTTACAGGCCACGTATCTCTAGGCTGTCAATAAATCCACTGGTCCAGCACATGACCAGCTGTTACCAACGCGGTACAGTTTTACCGTTTTGGCATAATTTAGAGATCCTGGTACATACAGTAAGAGAGCCCGTGTTTACCTGGAAAATCTTTCCCCCTCCCCAGAAAACACCCCCCAGAGAATCCCCCCTAGCGGAGAATAGTGGAGAGAATCCCCCACATGCAAAATTGAGCAGCCAAAGAGGAAGTACAAAATAGGCACCTCAAAATGTCGATCAGATGTCCTAAGGGATAACAAAAGGACCAGATATCAAAAACAGCTTTAGGACGGGGGCTGGTTGGTCTCCAATCACTTTCGACTTATGAAAAAGTACTAGAACTCTCAATTTCAGACTGCAGTCCCCCTCCTATATGGAACAAATTCTGCTCGTTTTTTTTTTTTTTTTTTTTTTTTTTTTTTTTTAAATCCCTCCTCCTCTCCTCTCAGGGGCACTAACATTAAAAAAAAACTACTTTTAAACATTAAAAAAATCTAAATGCCACCTACACTCTACATTTTACTAAAATTAGCAGCCAAAGAGTGGTCTTCGCATTAGTGTACTTCTACTAAAATAATTTTTAAAAATTAATAACAATAAAATAAAATGCTCTCCCGCAGAGAGGACGTCCCCCCTCCACAGGAAGTCCCCGCTTGCGGTGGCCATTTACAACAACAGACAAAATTTTCTTAAATTCCAATTCTGCAAAGAAGCCACTACAAAAAAAAAATATATATTTAAAAATAAAAAAAACAACAAAAAACCAAAAAAAAACCTCTTTTACATTATCATTTCAGCTTACTTTTACAACACACAAAAATAAACACACTAATATTTACGAAAAACAAATAAGCTGAAATGTCCACCAAACCCCATTTTTAAACTTCATTTTTTTTCCTTTCTGCTCGTTTTGAGGTTTAATGTTACTCTTTACTTTCATAGTAACAGCGTAGACCAGAAATATTCCCAGAAGAGGGATTGAATATCAGTTTCTAACTCTCGCTCCCCCGCCCCTTCCCTAGAACTAATTCTGTATTTACCTGAAGGCTAAAAGGGGGGTGGAATTGTTTGTCCAACTTGTGAAAACGTAAAAAAAATATAAAAACACATTTTTGATGCGTCTTTAAAAGTTTTTTTGTATCCCCCTGATAAAAATCCCCCCCCCCTCAAACAATAGTCCTGAATACCGCCCTGGGGGGCATATCTCAATTTCTAACTCTACCTCCCCTAGTCTCTCCTTTAAAACTAATTCTGTATTTATCTGAAGGCTCAATGAGAGTTGTGATGATGTTTTGGCTTTAAAATGCACCCTTCGAGGTTAGGGCCGTATGACCAACGTCCCTCCTTGATTTGATAAAATCCTGTTTTTGGTATTTCCGCTAAAAAATTGAAAAAAAATGGAAATTCCCCCACGCCTCGATTTTGAAAAATAATTTTGTTTCCCGCGTCTTCGTAAACAAAAAAAAATCGAAAAACATTATCCCACTACATTCGTGCTTAAATATTCAAAATACCCTGCTGAAGTGAAAAATTAGGAATTCTTCAGTTCTTCCTCTCTTCTGTTGGTGAAACTTTTGGCTTCCCTCCCAAAGAATATGAAAACGAAATGAAATAAAACGAATATCAAAATGAAAAATAAAATTATTCATTTCTTGAAAATGAAATGATGTATCTGGATAAGATGTAATCAAATGAATGATATATCTGGATGCAAGGGCGCTGGCAGAAAATTTTCCAGGGGGCAGACGCCAAAATAGCAGTGGTGGTTGGGTGACAGGTGGTTTAGGGCACCAAACTACGACTTTACCCCAAAGAGGACGAATTTGCTATTAATTAAAATCCTGAGAAGCTAATTGATTTAAAAGTATCAATAACTATATTTTAGGCTTCCCAGTTGCAAAAGAAGTAATGCCACATGGTGCCAGTACTGGATTCAACCAAGTTGATTTGGTTTATTTGTAATGAAAATTTGGCTACGTTTGGTGATCTGTAATTGCATATCATCTATAATGGGGAGGGGGTCATTTCTTAGGTGGGGGTAGGGTAGATTCCTACAAAAGTACATTTTAACGGACAGACTGATTACTCTTCATGAGGCTTCAGACAAATGTTAAAAGATGTAGGTGGGAGTAGGAATTAATTAAAATGTTTCTCCATACAGCTAAAATGCTACATTCCCATATCTACCAGCACATAGGTGGAAAAGACATGGAAGATCATCATCAGCCTTGCGAGGAAATATCTTCGGGGGGACAAATACTGCTAGGAACTTAGTTTTCAGCAATTTTAAATGGTAATATTTTTCTTTTTCTATTTATATGAAGTATTTCAATGCATATAAACGAATGTATATAATGTATTCATCGATAAGAAAATCCTATTGTAGTTTTTGATGGCTTCAGTTCTGTAGAAGATCAAAATTCTCACAGAATTTCCATACAAACAAACAATACAAACAATAATACTCCTTTTCATCCAACCGAAATTCTTTAGTAGTAATATTAACAATGACTTTTCTTCAAAACTACTATTCATCGCCAATTTTTTAAATACATTTAAATTATATCCAAAATTGAAATTGTAAATTTAAACGTAGAACGGTACTAATCAACCTACAATTATTTATTTACACATTTTAAAAGCAATTAACCAGGGATTTAAGGGACCGGTACCTCAAATTACATCTTGGTTAGGCCTGGGTATGATTTGGAAAACAATCATAAATTAAAAAAAAAAAAGATTTTTAACTGAAAGCAAGGAACAGATTTGGAACCTATTTGAACAGATTATTCTTTGTATGAAGGGGACTGTCTGCTCATATCTGCAAAAATGTGGACTTTGGAATTTTTCCCAGAAGAAAGATCACGGATGCGTGTTTATTTGTTGTTTTTTGTTTTTGTCTTTTTTTTCCAGGTATGATCGTATCGACCCAGTGGGCCTAGAACGTTGGGAGAGGGTTGATTCTAGTTCTAGTGTCATTTTTAAATGACTAAAAAATTTGAGGGCAACTGGGCCCCCTCCCACGCCACTTTTTCCCAAAATCTTCTGATCAAAATTTTGAGCTAGCTTTTTTGTTCAGCATAGTTAAAATGCCCAATAACTATGGGTTTGGACACAAGATGACCCCCTACAGCCCCTGGGGAAAGGTTTTTTAATTATCAAATGTGTCCATTGCTTTATTTGTTATTGGAAGTATGCATATATTTTTCGGATGCGAGGGGAGGGCGAATTTTCTGTTGGGAGAATTTTCCACGGAGAGCGAAGTTTCCAGGGGGCATGGATGCCCATATGGGGGGCAGAGGGGGTTCCAGTCCCCCTGGCTGAATGATGCTGCCTTATATTTTGTGTTTTTGTTTTGAGATTTCTATTATATAGCATCGGAAGTGCCGATTAGACCAGCTAAGCCCCCCCCCCCAAATTCAGCATAGGGGCGCCAATGCCAGGGGTTGAACTTTTCAGGGGAAATTTTTATAGTGGGTGATTTTGCCAGAATTCCTATACAAAATTTCTTTATATGTCTTGCTTTCTCTTTACCGATTCAATTTTACGCGTAAAGATGTTAAGGGTAATCGTCAGGGGTAAATTTTTGCCAGAATTGAATTGTCCAGAGGATATTTCTATGGAGGGGGGGATTTTTCCGTGGAGGTCGACCCAGGTATCCTGGCATTATTTAAAAAACGATCTTAACTTAAACAAAAAAAAACGAGTTTTTTGAACTGAAAGTAAGGAGCAACATTAAAACTTAAAACGAAAAGAAATTATTGCGTATATGAGAGGGGTTTCCCCCTATTCAACAGCTCGCTCTTTACGCTAAAGTTTAAATTGAGTCTGAATTCAAAAGTCCAAACAAAAATCCTGATACGGCTCTGGGGATTATACATCAGCTTCTACCTCCACTCTCCCTTTATCTCTCCCTTAGAACTAATTCTGTATTTATCTGAAGGTTAAATGAGAGTTGGGTTGTTTTGGTATTAAAATGCACCCTTTGAGGTATCTCCCTCCCTCCCTAACTAGCCGAAATATTTTTAGGTCTAAACAAATTTCACTGTCTTAGGTAAATTCCCTGTTGTTTTACAGTTCCATACATTTGGATATAGGGGATTTAAACCTCTACCATGGAGTTCTCTAATTGTTTTATAGCTAAAAAAGTGTTTGTTTCGGTTGGAAGTAAGGAGCGACATTAAAACTTAAAACGAACAGAAATTGTTTAATATATGAGGGAGATTACCCCTTCCTCACCCCTCGCTCTTTACGCTAAGGTTGTCGAAAGACCGTATCTGCAATATCTCAGTACCGACTAAAGGTATTAGGCTGAAACATTCTGGGAATATTGAACTAAATCAAAAGACCTTAGTGTATCCTCATTGTAAAAAGGGTGTTTCTGCAATTTCTATGGATCGACTTAAGGGTATTTAGTTGAAACTTTGAGGGAATGTTGAACTAAATCAAATATGCACGATATGCCACCAGGTGGTCAAAATGGAGCATCGGCAATATCCCAGAAACGGGGTAGGATACTTAGTTGAAACTTACTCGAAATACTGAAAGAGATGTATTTGAATTAAATCAAAAAACAGTATATGCATCCAAGCTTTCAAAAGATCGTATCTGCAACATTGCTGGAACGGCTAAGGTTATCATAACGTTACAAATGAGTAAATGTTTAAAATGTACTCTGTTTTTAGGAAAGCACGAATGTCGCTCTGGCCTTTAGAAGGCTTAAGTGGGTTAGCCCTTCTCCTATTTGCGGTAATTCCTATTTCTTTAAGTTTGACTTGATAATTTATTGTAATTTATGTTCATTTTGGGTCTCATTTATCCATTGATATTAATTTTAGAAGGGAAGTGGGGTTGCCCAGGGGGGGGGGGTCTATGGAATGTCTCAGGAGCGGCTAACGTCATTTAGTTTGAAACTGTCATGAATTGTTTGGAGGGGGTTGGACTAAACAAGAAGACACTGTGTACATCCAGATTTTCAAAAGGGTCTATCTGCAATATCTCAGAACCAGCTATGGGAACCTAATTGAAACAGTCAGTGAATGTAGGGGGGGTGTTAATCTAAATCGAAAGACACTATGTGCATTGATGTTTTCAAAAGGGTGTTTAAGTGTATGATGTTGAAATCTTTGGGGAATGTTAAGGATGTCTTGAGCTAATCCAGAAGACACTATGTGTATCCAGGTTATCTCAAGTGAGGGTACGCAATATCTCGGGAACGGCTAAGGGTATTTGCTTGAAATTTTTAGGGAATGATGAGAGAGATGTTGAACTAAGTCAAAAGACAATATTTACATCCGTGTTGTCAAAAGGGAGTATCTGCAATATCTTGGGAAGCCTGAAGGTATTTTACCGCTATAAAAGAGAACATGTTTAAAATATACTTTATTTTCAATAAAATAAAGTCCCGCTCCTGTAATTTTTATTCTTTTTAAGTTTGGCTTCATTATCATCCCATTGGGGACGACCCGCTTTTCATTTGGCCCTGCGTGGATAACTTGAGAAGACAATATATGGCAATCTTTAATCCACAAAACGCGTCCTAGCTAATAGTACAGTCAAACTAGCCAAAAATATGGTTCGACCCCAAACAACTTGCAACAGAAATGATTTTTATACCATGTTGTAGAGAAAAAAAAGCTCAACAACATATCCAAAGTTGCACATTCTAGGTCGACGTGAAATTAGTTTTTTTTTGCTTTTAGCGTCAATTTTTTCAGTTTTCTTCTAAAAAAAATGAACTGTCGGTAAATGTTCGTTTTTCTGTATATGAAGTACCCTCCCGATGTAAAATGAAGAGCTGAGCCCGAAAATGAAAGCAAATTTGGTGTACAGTGTATCAGAAAAAGTTTCATAACCATCAATATGTGATTTGACCCTTCTCACAGTTGTGACCTCTTTTTCAATATACTATCAGAAGGTATTCGGACATAAAATTATAAATAAATGATGAATGATTGAATCCAAAAATCAAATTAAACTAATGTAGTTTCTACTAGAAAACCCATTTCATATTCATCAATATGCACTTTTTTATTTTCATTTGATATGTTTCTTTTAGCACTTATTGTCCACCAATTCGTCGATTGTTGGTAAAAAAAAAAAAGAAGAAAAAAAGTGGGCTGATAAATTATGGTTGACTCGTTTAGAAGACCAGTTAACGCACAGAAGGCAGCTACACCGCTTTCATTACCTTCGTAGGCAATATATTATATCAACGTTTCGTCCCAACGCTTTGTCCAAGTGATTTCTCGAATAAAGCCGTAACCAAAACAGTCAAAATTAAAAATTACCCCAATTTATCATTTATTAATTCACGTTAATGCCCGTGTTTGATATCTTGCCATCTACACATACAAAAATGTCATTCGACATATCCACCACCTAACAAGCTAAAAAAGTTTTACGCGAATGCTTATCAAGTTTCACTTCACGGTTTATCAAGCCTTCCAGAATGGGATGCATATGATCGGAGCTCATGCCTTGTCTCCATACGGCTTGTGGTCTTACCGATGGAAGGGGTATGACAGAGGTTCAAAGATCTTTATGGATTTTGTCTCGACCAGTCTGCTCTGCATTAAATCTGCTGATAGAAGGTATGTCACAGGTTTTCTATGCAACTAGTGAACAACATAAGGAAAAGTCTTAGCCGAGACAGCTAAGAGACTGTACAGACGCCAGATCGTTATCGATTTCTTAGAAAAATGATCACCATTTAATGGGGATCTTCAATTAAGAAATATCACCAACGGTCTGACAGCATACGTTGATTCTGCTAGAGATTTAGGCCTAAAAATCATTGACTCCATGTCTGGAAAGCTGGTCGCCGATTTTGTATTTCGACGAAAACAACAGGCACTTCAAATTACTACAAAGTAGAATCCAGGTGGAGATTGAAAAAGACTGGATCCCACTATCCTTTTTCAGAGGTTCATCACGCTAGCAAAGAGAATCATTCTCAAGGAGACTGAGTACTTTCAACATGAACTGTGTTCCTCCCGGCATCACTTTTTGACAGTTCTTGCGTGCTCCGGTCTCCGAACAAGCCAGAGTTCGCTAAGGCTATATCACAAGCTTGTAATCTTGTGGAGTGATATACTCCCCTTCTCAAAGACAATCAATATACCATCGACAGTGGAGCTCTTCAGCACAGAATTCCGTGGGCCAAAAATGAACAATGCTCCGAAATCCTTGAGCATTATGCTACTTACATGACCCAAAAGTATACATCTGCCTTTTGTGTTTGACGTCTACGATGGCGGAGCTACCATAAAGGATATGACCCAGTCAAAGAGAAGTCATGTAATCAGTCGTGAGATCTTCTTCACAGCAGATATGCAGCAGAAGGTAAAAAAGGATGAGTTCTTATCCTGCAGGAAAAACAAGGGCAGGTTTATCTACGCGTTAGCTGTTTATCTCCGATCAAAAGGCTTTGTCGTAGTTCAGGCACCAGGTGATGCAGATGTCCCAATTGTGCAAGCTGCTGTTGATTCAGCCCGGTATTACGACACTGCCGTCATTGGAGATGATACTGATCCTTTGGTTTTATTGTGCTATCATAGTGACCTATCAAGCAAGAAACTATTCTCTGCACCTGACCCAAATTCGAACAAAGCTCCTCGAATATGGGATATTCACTAATTGAAAGAGAAACTAGGCCAAGAAACATGCCATCTGATTGTTTTTGCTCACGCCATCTTAGGCTTTGACTCTACTTTACAGGTCCACAGTGTGGGAAAAGGCCTTGCTCTGAAGAAGCTAATGGTAGATGACGATTTTTGTGCTTCAGCTGCAGTTTTCATACTGAAGTCAGCTTCGAAGAAGGAAGTAAGGTTTGCTGGAGCAGACGCTCTGCTCATGATATATGGCTTATCAAAGGGGGAAATCTGAATGAACTCCGCAGGGAAGTTTTTAAAAAGAAGGTGACTACTGCTAGCACGTTCGTCTACCCAAATCAGTTACCACCAGTTTCTTATGCGGCTATATTCCCAAGGTACGGGGTTTTCTACCAACTTGAGGTATGGAGTACAGATCCTGATTCTGAACTTAAAGCCGAGGAATGGTGTTGGAAAAATAATGATAACTCCTTGTATCCATTGACTACTGACGTCCCACCAGCCCCTCGTGTGCTTCTGAAAATCGTGAAGTGCTCCTGTCAACTGGAATGTAGTTCAACGAGATATCGCTTATCTAAAAACGGCTTAGCTTGCACTGCAGCGTGTAAAACTTGCAAAGGGACAGCATGTTCTAACTCTCCAAGAATTGAAAGCTATAACGATGAGAAGAATGTCAAAGCTTAGATATCTGAATTAAAAGAATAAATTGTGAATAGTAGTCGGTGTTTGATCCTGTCTTTCAAATGCTCATGAAGTTGATTCCTCGGTATTCTAAGAAAACTCAAACATATTCTTCCAGGATCAATTCTAAGAATTCTATTTCATGGCTTAATCCATTCTTATGTTTCCTATTGTCCAGTCATATGGATGTATTTCACTTCTTTTCTCAACCCGCTTTCGAATACTTACGATAAAGCTATAAATCTTATCCAGGATGTAAATCGTTCGGCAACTAAACCGTTACTTGATATTAAAAGACTTTATATTCTTTCCTGTGCGTCTTTCGCTTTTCTTCAGCTCCATGGTGATAATCCTAGGTCCCTTAGATTTACGTCTTCTTTTGTATCTAATCGGTCAAATTATCAACTCCGTAAATCTCTAAATATCAAAATTCCCCACACACCAACAATAAGATCCGATTTTAATCCTCTTGTTGCGTGCCATTTGATATGGAACAACCTTCCCGATTCGGCTCGAGAATGCAACTCGTTTGGCACCTTCAAAAGACCAGTAAAAAAAATTTTGTTTTCATGCGATTAATTTTCCTTACTTTTGCCTTGATAAATTTTTAATTCTTCCTCAATAAATTTTACTTTATAATTTGTATTTATTTATATTTTTTTCTTCTCCTTTTTCTCTTTTTTCTGTGACTGCGAGTATAAGTTTTTTTTTCCTCATGGCTTATTTTTGTGTTTTGAATGGTTGGTAATAGTTTTTCATTTAATTGTTTTTCGTTTCTGTTTTTCTTTTCTTTTTTTTTCTGTATAATCTGATTGTGATCAGTGGATTGTAGAAGGGTATGAAGATCACCTTTTTGATTTGAGAATAATATGCAGAGAAATGAATTATGTTAGGCTTTATTGATATCTGATTTGTTCGTTTTTTTTTGTACTGTTTTTTTTTTCTTCTTCTTTTTTTTCTCTCAGTAAGTAATTGGCTATTGTTCTTTGAGTTTGTGATCCGTATATACACCCCTAATTACAGGCCAAGGAGCCTTTGGGGGGACTAGCACAGTGTATTATTGTATGTGTACTGATAATGAATAAAATCTTATCTTATTCGATAATCTTATCAGTTGTGAAGACTAGTCACTGTGTTCATAATAGTTTATTCTAAGAGGGATTTTAAATGTCGGTCGCTGAAAACTAGTTTTGTAGATGATTTCCCTTTTCTAATATTTTTCATGTTTTAATAATCTTGCAATCACTTTTTTTAGGCCGACCCATCAGGTGATGAAGCCAGCGACGAACAGATTCAGGCTAACTAATTATTAGATTTCAAAACCGACAATTTATGCAGCAAAAGATAGTCTGGTAAAAAAGAATGGAGGTCACGACGACGAGAAGCGTAAAATCCCATATTGATGATTCATCTTTTCGCATTCATCTCGCCTTTTTACATTGGAATAATAATTCAGCTCAAGAAAAGCGAACTGCCTCGACCCTTTGGAGGTACCTGCAAGACTGGAGACCTTGCGGTCAACTCTTATCCCACTTGAGGAGTGGCGCCCCTCAGGGAAACTATAGCCTAGTAAACGACACAGCATTCGCACGGGATTCTGATCAATGGATAATTCTTCTGGGTTTGGTATGTTTTGAAGGGCTTCTTCGGGCTGAAAAACCTCTTCCTAGCTAATTTATCTACTATGTGCTGCCTCCCCGTAGTAGTATTTATTTATTACGTAGTATTTATTACGGGTTGCCTCCCCGTCGTAGCATAATATTTGTAGGCATGAATATATAAGGAGTCGGAGGTAATAGGCTTGAGAATGTCTGTGCAGGATTTCGACTCTTGTTGATAGAAGAGCATCGCCAAGTGCTGAAAACCATGTTGTGACCAAGATGGGCCCAGGATTGAACAAAGCCTCCATTCATGGAGGTCCCACGGACTTCTTGCTGTCGAATTCTAAGCCGGCTTAAGCACTTCGGTGTAGACTTGAGAAGATTTGTGATTCCCGTCCTGCAGTGGTATCCGGGATCATTGCTTTTCCTGAGGCCAAAATAATTTCAATGATTTAAAGAACAAGAAAATTAGAACTTGGAATTTTACAACGTTAAAAAATGACCATCGTATCGACATTTTGACTGACGAATTCAGACGATTCAAACTGGACTTATTAGGAGTTTCAGAAAATCATATCCCAGGGGTAGGAAGCCTGAAATTAGGTGACAGAGAATCTTTTTACTCCGACAGGAAGGATGGGGTACATAGCCAGGGAGTAGGGCTCATGATGAATAAGGAAGCTGCTAAGTCTTGTTTAGGCTGGGGAAAATATTAATAATAGAATACTAATTGCTCATTTTATGACAAAAAAGTTCAGGGTATCTGTTATAGTAGTATATGCCCCTGTAAAACCGGCTGATGGAGATACTAGTGACTCAGATGAGTTTTTCTTACAGTTACAGGAGCAAATAGACAGGATCCCAGGTATTAATATGATGTTTTTACTAGGAGTTTTAACGCTCAGGTCGGTAGAAATAGGGATAGATGGTATACTAGCTAGGTAAATTTGGTGCAGGAAAAGAAAACAGTAATGGATACAGACTTTTGCAATTTCGTTGGTATTACAATCTAGTTATAACCAACACGGTGTTTGGCCATAAAATGGATCATAAATTAACATGGTATTCACGTGATGATAAGCAAACCTTATTGATTATGTTATGATAAACCGAAGACTGTCAGGATCAATAGAGGATACTAGGGTATATAGGAGTGCTGTTATTGATGTTAAAAGTAAGGATCACCATCTAGTAGTGTCAAGGGTTAATTTAGAGCTCAAATTTCGGAAAGGTAACTACTTCCCGGGATGTTGTGATGTTGGTATTGGTAGACTCCAGCATGAGAATTTGAGAGAAACTTTCAAGGAACAGTTGAATACTAAACTTGAGAGTTTAAAATTTGATAATGTGGAATATGGTTGGAATAATTTTAGAAAAATAATTTGTAAAGTTGCTGAAGATGTCGTAGGAAAGAAAGCTAGGACTGCCCAGTTAAAGATAGGAATGGGGCCACAATTAGTGATAAGGAAAGAATTAAAGAGAGATGGGAAGAGCATTTTGAGAATTTGCTAAACCGAGATAGAGTTACGGGAAAAGATACAAAAGAAAATGAAAAAGTTTATGACACCTTGAATATGAAGGAAGATTTATTTTGTGAGGGAGAATTAGCAGCAGCACTAAAAGGATTAAAAAATTATAAGGCTCCAGGTGCTGATAGGGGGGTAAATGAGTTTCTTAAATGTGGTGGCTCTGAGGCTAGAAATAAGCTACTGCAGATTATGAATATAATTTTTGAAAAAAGGGGAAGTACCTAATGATTTTAGGAAAACCTTAATTAAGCCACTTTATAAGAAAGGTGATAAAAGTGAGTGTGGTAATTATCGAGGCATTAGTCTGGTTTCTTTAGGTAGCAAATTACTTAGGAGTATGATACTTTTTAGACTGAGAGATGCCGTAGACAAAATTTTAAGAGAAGGAACAGTGCGGTTTTAGAAAAGCTAGAGGATGTGTCGACCAAATGTCCACTCTTAGGCTAATAATTGAGAAGAGCCTGAGTTTTCAAACACCTTTGGTCCTCAGTTTTATAGATTATGAGCATGGGTTTGATTCTGTTGATAGAATAGCTTTAGCAAAGGTTTTATCCTTGTATGGTATACCAAATAAATACATTAAAGTGGTTAGTGCTATGTACAAGAATAACACTGCTGCGGTTAAGGTAGAAAATGAGGTTAGCAGCTGGTTTTGTATTAAATCAGGATTTAAGAAGGGTTGTGTTGTATCCCCTTTTATGTAGATTATTTTGATGGATTTTGTCTTAAGGAGCATAGGAAAGGCAACGGGAGACCATGGAATCAAATGGGGAGGAAAAAATCTCCTGGACTTGGATTATGCTGATGATTTAAGCATCCTAGAGGAAAGTGTGAGCAAAATGAATGAACTTTTAGAGGCTTTGCGAGTTCAGGGTGCTAGAATAGGTGAAGATGATAAGGTGACGTTGGGTAATGAAAAGATTGATTAAGTGGGCAGCTTCACTTACCTTGGTAATATTATTAGTAAAGATGGTGGGAGCAGTGAACATGTTAAAAGTAGAATAGCCAAGGCTCAGGGTGATTTTTCACAGTTATAAAAAGTTTGGAAGAATAGTAATGTAAGTCTGCAAACCAAAATTAGAATATTAGAAGCTACAGTGATGACAGTAGTCAAATATGGCTTTGAAGCATGGGCGCTTCGAAAAGCGGATGAAGATTTGCTAGATGTTTTCCAGAGAAATTGCGGTTGAGGTTGAGGAAAGGTTGAGGTGGCTAGGGCACGTTGTGCGGAAGAAGGATGACAGATTGTTCTTTTTGGCCAACCGTCTAGGGCTAAACGGAAAGCAGGTCATCCTCGTCTGGGCTGGGAGGACATCATAAAGAAAGATATAAAGGAAATGGGAAATTCGTGGGAGGGTGTAAATAGATGGGATGGAGGAGGATTATGCGTAGCTGGGCTGGCCTCAGGCGGCTTGGTGCTGCGGTGTTTTTAGTAGTAGTAGTAAAACGAACAATTACCGGAACTTAATTTTTTTTATGTTAGGAAAGTGAAATAACTGACACGATACGCAAAAAAAACTAGTTTTTTGTTGACCTAGAGTGTGCAACTTTGGATGAGTTGTTCAGCTTTTTTTCCCTACAACATGATGTAAAAATCATTTCTGTCGAAATTTTTTTTACCAACAATTGACGAATTGGTGGACAATAAGTGCTAAAAGAAACATGTCAAATGAAAATGAAAAAGTGCATATTGATGAATATGAAACGTGTTTTCTAAAAGACATTACATCAGATTAATTTGATTTTTGGGCTCAGCTCATCATTTTATTTCAGAACAGTTGCCTTCTGATAGTATGGTAAAAAAGAGGTTACAACCATGAGAAGGCTAAAATCACATATTGATGATTATGAAACTTTTTCTGGTACATTGTACATCAAATTTGCTTTCATTTTCGGGTTCAGCTCTTCATTTTACGTCGGGACGGTATTTCATATAGAGAAAAACGAACATTTACCGACAGTTCATTTTTTTAAGAAAAACCTGATAAAAATTGACACGAAAAGCAAACAAAAACTAGTTTTGCGTTGACCTAGAATGTGCAACTTTGGATATGTTGATCAGCTTTTTTTTTCTCTACAACATGGTGTAAAAATCATTTCTGTTACAATTTAATTGGGGTCAAGTTCTAGTTTGCCTATACTATAACTCAAACTTTCTTTTATTATAGCCCTAGAAAGTGAGGATAGAGTCACATTTTTCACACATTTTACTGTCTGAAATACGGTCAGTCAAACGGGTATTCAAAACAATTTGCAAACAAAATTCCTCTGGAAAACCGTAACAAGTTCTCCTCCGTCTTCGGAAGAACCATACCTGACCGCTGTCCATCACTTTAGCTTCCAATATTATAATCTTGGTTCATGGACTTGTCTCCCTATTCTTCCAAACTTTTTCAACTGTGAAAAAAACACCCTGGGCCTTGGTTATTCTACTTTTTGCATCTTCACTGCACCCACCATCTTTACTAATTATACTGCCCAGGTAAGTGAAACTATTCGCTTGATCGATTTTCTTGTTACCCAGCATCGCTTCTTCACCTTCGTCCATTCCTAGTTTAAGCGACTTGTCTTCTGAACACTGATTTTCAAGCCTATTCTTGCATCCTGAACCCTCAAAACCTCTAAACGTTCATTAATTTTGCTAACATTTTTATCTGCGACAATCAAGTCATCAGCGTAACCTAAATCTAGGAGATTTTTACCGTCTCTTATGATTCCTTGCTCTGCCGTAGCCTTTGCCGTGCTCTTTAGTACAAAGTCCACGAAAATGATCCGTATAAATTTGGTTAGAATGCAACCCTTTTTAACTCCTGATTCAATACGAAACCAGCTACTAACCTCATTTCCTACCTTAATCGCAGCAATTTTTTTCTCCTATATAGCAAGTCAATGTATTTATCTGGTATACCATACAAGGATAGAACCTTCATCAAAACTCTTCTATCGGCTGAATCAAATCCTTGCTCATAATCTATAAAATTGAGGACTAAGGGGTCACTTCTCAGTTATTAATCTGAGAGTGAAAATTTGGTCGACGCATCCTCTCCCCTTCTTACAGTTGGAAAAAAAATTTTCAGAAAAGCTGTTGGTTAATTAAAAGAAAAAAATATTGCAAATTGTGGAACAATCCTACTACCTATTCTCATTACCTAACATTTTTGGTTTTGTGGAAGGGCGGCAGAACATTAACTAAATGCCCCTCGTTTTCCTTCAGATACACTTTTGAATTCTATGTTCTTCAGTAACAATTTTGGCAGGTAATCCTCCTATTATCGTTCAATCTAATATTTCCCTGATTTTTCTGAGCACCGAAATTAGCAATTAACCTCCCGAATTTTAGATATCTCAAAATTTCTTGTTTACCGAAATTCGCAAGTTAACCAGCTTTAGATCTAAAGGGTTTCCGTGTACGGAAGAGCTGACTTTGGCTTTACCGAAATGTTAAATTCAAACTATTCAAATTTAAATTACCCTCGTGTCCAAGTCCAGTCTGAATAAAAGCTTGATATTGAAACTCAACCTAAAATATTTTCGATTTTACGGATTCCTCCAAATCTAAACTTTTAAATTTGTCTTTCAGGAAGGCAGAAGTTACTTCTTAATTTTTACTGACGTTCCCTTTACAAAAACCAGTTTGCTTAAAAACACAAGATTATCAAGAAAACAAGACGTAACTTAAGGGGTAGGGGGGAATGCAGATGGTAGGCTTGCCAACAACTTGTGTGGCTAACATAGTACAATAATAAACTATTTATTATTTGCAAAATTTTTGAAAAGACGCTGTTTTATTTTCCATGATTTTGATATTTAGAAAAGTACTTGAGGGTTGCCGTTGACAGTTTAACCTTATCCCAAAACTCACTTGCAAAAAATCCCAAGGTTTGATAAAAATCCAAGATATATATATACCTAATTTACATTTTTGAGCGTCATATTTAAAACATAGTTTTTCCAAGATCTCAAGCTCAGGCGCATACAACTGTCTCAGTTGCTTAAAGCATTGTACCCCTTTACCTTCATTGTTTGAAACCCTCCTACACAGCAGCAGCATGGGAACAGTTAGGTCGAGGAATCACTGCCTTCGATGCTTGTTATGGGTTTTACAGGGTCTAATAAACCCTAGAGTTTCATAATTCGTTCATATGGATTTTTTCTGTAAAAACTATCGTTAGTAGAAGGGGGGTGCTACTCGTGACGGGACTCCTAATATGGGCATAGAGTCCCTAGGGGAGATGGATTTCTGGGAAATTGATTGCGTAATCGATTGGGAATTTGGAACACCTGTGCTGTCAGTCATTAATCAAATTGTTTCCGGGCAAAGTTTAATAATGTCTGACAGGTACTGTCAACATTTCTCCAGGAATAGATCCAAGTCATTAATGTTCTTTGCCTCGGAAACAGTTCTACTGGTCGAACTCCAAAAGATATTAATAACCAAACGCCATGGAAACAATTCTACAAGAAACATCTTAGAGACGAATTGTTTTAGCGCGGGAATCAGGTTTCTTATTAATTTGAAATGCCTCAGCGCAGAGATGCCAATAACAAAGGAACACGCTGAATTTACGTTTAGGGATTATTTGGGCGAAACCGTTTTAGACATTTTAGGGAATTATTTCGGCGAAACAGATAGAGACATTTTAAAAGAAGATTTTAGGAAAGGTTTTAGAAGAGAATTTGAGGGTCAAACTCTGTGGTCGTTATAATACAAAAGTTCCATTTGAACAGTGTTGTGAGGTCCTCTACCACAACCCCCAAGGCTTCCAATGCCCCTCCCCCCCCCCCCCGGACGCCCCCGGGACTCAAAGGCCCCTCCAGCTCCAAAAGAGCCCCCGCCCCCCCAACGCCCTCATCAGACCCACAAAGACCCACCCCTGGTCCGCCAAGGGCCCTCCGCCCCTCCAAGGGCACCCCGGACTCCCAATGCCCACCCCCCCGTCCTCACACGTCCCCCGGGCCCGAGAAGCACCGCGGGGCAGGAATGCGCCGCAGGGGGATGCGCCGCGGGGTCGGGGGAAGCGCCGCAGGGGATGCACCGCAGGGATGCGCCGCAGGGATGCACCGCTTTTTGTTAGAGGTCTAGTTTACTTTAATTTTAGTTAAGAGTTTGATGTTTTACCTTTGAGTTTCAGTTTGAGTTCTTGTTTAGTTTTAGTTAAGAGTTTAGAGTTTTTAGCTTAGAGTTTTTGTTGTAGTTCTAGTTTAGTTTAGTTTTAGTTAATAGTTTAGAGTTTTAGCTTAGTGTCATAGCTTAGAGTTTTTGTTAGAGTTCTAGTTTAGTTTAATTTTAGTTAAGAGTTTAGAGTTTTAGCTTATAGTCTTAGATTAGAGTTTTTGTTAGAGTTGAAGTTTATTTTAGTTTTAGTTAAGAGCTTAGATTTTTTAGCTTAGAGTCTTAGCTTAGAGTTTTTGTTGAAGTTCTAGTATAGTTTAGTTTTAGTTAATAGTTTAGAGTTTTAGCTTAGAGTCTTAGCTTAGAGTTTTTGTTAGAGTTCTAGTTTATTTTAATTTTATTTTAGATTTTATAGTTTTATATTATTATTATCTTAGAGTTTTTTTGTTAGAGTTCTAGTTTAGTTTAATTTTATTTAATAGTTTGATTTTTTTAACTTTGAGTTTCAGTTAGAGTTTTAGTTTAGTTTTAGTTAAGAGTTTGATGTTTTACCTTAGAGTCTTAGCTTAGAGTTTTAGTTAGAGTTCTAGTTTAGTTTAGTTTTGGTTAAGAGTTTAGAATTTTAGCATAGAGTTTTTTTGTTAGAGTTCTAGTTTAGTTTAATTTTAGTTAAGAGTTTGATTTTTTACCTCTGATTTTCAGTTAGAGTTATAGTTTAGTTTTAGTTAAGAGTTTAGAGTTTTTAGCTTAGAGTTTTTATTGAAGTTCTAGTTTAGTTTAGTTTTAGTTTATAGTTTAGAGATTTAGCTTAGAGTCTTAGCTTAGAGTTTTTGTTAGAGTTCTAGTTTAGTTTAATTTTAGTTAAGAGTTTGATGTTTTACCTAAGAGTTTTAGTTAGAGTTCTAGTTTAGTTTAGTTCTAGTTAAGAATTTAGATTTTTTAGCTTAGAGCCTTAGCTTAGAGTTTTTGTTGAAGTTCAATTTTAGTTTAGTTATAGTTAAAAGTTCAGAGTTTTAGCTTAGAGTCTTAGCTTAGAGTTTTTGTTAGAGTTCTAGTTTATTTTAATTTTATTTTAGAGTTTAGAGTTTTAGCTTAGTCTTAGCTTAGAGTTTTTTTAGAGTTCTAGTTTAGTTTAATTTTAGTTAAGAGTTTGATTTTTTTACCTTTGAGTTTCAGTTAGAGTTTTAGTTTAGTTTTAGTTAAGAGTTTGGTGTTTTACCTTAGAGTCTTAGCTTAGAGTTTTAATTTGAGTTCTAGTTTAGTTTTGTTTTAGTTAAGATTTTAGAATTTTATCTTAGATTTTATTTGTAATAGTTAAAGTTTATTTTAATTTTAGCCAAGATTTCGATTTTTTTTACCTCTGAGTTTCAGTTACAGTTATAGTTTAATTTTAGTTAATATTTTTGTGTTTTAAATTACTGTAGTAGATTGGAGTTTTTATTTAGAGTTCTAGTTTAGTTTAGTTTTGGTTAAGAGTTTAGAGTCCTAGCTTAGAATTTTAGTTTTGTTTAGTTTTAGTTACGAGTTTAGAGTTTTAGCATAGAGTCTTAGTTTAGAGTTTTGTTAGAGTTCTAGTTTAGTTTACATGCAGTTAAGAGTTTAGAGTTTTACCTTAGAGACATAGCTTAGAATTTTAGTTTAGTTTAGTTTTAGTTAAGATTTTAGAATTTTAGCTTAGAGTCATAGCAGAGAGTTTTTGTTAGAGTTCTAGTTTAGTTTAGTTTTAGTTAAGAGTTTAGAGTTTTAGCCTAGAGTCGAGTTTAGTTTAGTTTTAGTTAAGAGTCTAGAGTTTTACCTTAGAGTTCTAGCTTAGAGTTTTTGTTATAGTTAGAGTTTAGTTTAATTTTAGTTAAGAATTTGATATTTTACCTTTGAGTTTCAGCTAAATTTCTAGTTTAGTTTACTTATAGTTAAGAATTTAGAATTTTACATCGGAGTCTTTGTTTAGAGGTTTAGTTATTGTTATAGTTTAACTTATTTCTATTTAATATTTTAGAATTTTAGATTAGAGTGTTATCTCAGAGTTTTTGTTAGAGTTCTAGTTTAGTTTAATTTTATTTAAGAGTTTAGAGTTTTAGCTTAGAGTTTTTTTGTTAGACTTCTAGTTTACTTTCATTTTAGTTAAGAGTTCTATTTTTTTACCTTTGAGTTTCAATTAGAGTTCTAGTTTAGTTTTAGTTAAGAGTTTGATGTTTTACCTTAGAGTTACAGTTAGAGTTCTAGTTTAGTTTTAGTTAAGAGTTTGGTGTTTTACCTTAGACTCTTAGCTTAGAGTTTTTTTTTGTTAGTGTTCTAGTTTAGTTTAATTTTAGTTAAGAGTTTGATTTTGTACCTCTGAGTTTCAGTTAGAGTTCTAGTTTAGTTTTAGTTAAGAGTTTGGAGTTTTACCTTAGAGTTAGGTGTATGATTAGGTTAGGTTAGGTTAGATTAAGTTAGGTTAGGTTAGGTTAGACTAGGTTAGCCTACGTACGCGCGCGTACGTAGGCTAACCTAGTCTAACCTAACTTAACCTAACCTAACTTAATCTAACCTAACCTAACCTAATCATACACCTAACTTTTCGCATGTCTCTCACCTAACCTAAGCTAACCTAAGTGAAGCGTACGTAGGCTAACCTAGCCTAGTCTAATCTAACCTAACTTAATCTAGTCTAACCTAACCATACTCACCGGTTTCATTTTTTAAGGTTCATTTAGACGAGGTTACGTGCGCGCAAGTAACCTCGGCTCAAGGAACCTTAAAAAATGAAATAAAGCTATGTCGACTTTGCATGTTGATATAAAATATAAACGCAAAATAACCTATGGAGTTACCATACGAAGGTCGAAACTATGGTTCGTGAGAGGCTCGAACCCTCAACCTTCGCGTTATTAGCTTGACGCTCTAACCAGCTGAGCTAACAAGCCATTAAGAATATTAACACACTAGCACTTGGATTTTGTTAATTTTAATCTATGTATCCGAGAAAAAGGATGTTCATGTAGAATTTAATCTGACTGTTATTTAGATTTTGTCAATTTTAACCTACAAATCGAATGAAAGATGTTGTTAAAGCATTTATTCATTCTGATATTTAAATTTTTTAAATTTTTATTCGATGCATCTGACAAAGGATGTTGATAAAAAAAATTATTCACTCTGACCCTTATATTCTTTAATTGTTTTTAAATTTAACTTTACTAGTATGCTGATAAAAAAAATTATTCAATATTACTCTTATTTTATTTATTTTTTATATTATATTTTTTAATGATATTAAAATATAAGTTCCTATAGAATATAAGAGTCTATTCTGAAGATCTCGATATTACACAAAAATAATAGAAACACAACAACTAGCAATGAATATAATCTAAGACTCTAAGCTAAATCTATAAACTATTTGCTGTAAATAAACTAAACGGAACTTCAACCCTAACTAAAACTCTAATCTAAGACTTTAAGTTAAAACTCAAAACTTTAAACTAAAACTAAATTAAACTAGAACTATAAATGAAACAAAAATCTAAGAATCAAAGGTAAAACTCTAAACTCTTAACTAAAACTAAACTAAGCTAGAACTCTAACTAAAGCTCTAATCTATAACTCCAAGCTAAAACTTTAAACAAATAGATATAAGTAAACTAAAATACAGCTATAAGTAAAATTCCAATATACGACTCCAAGGTGGACCTACAAAAAATTAACTAAAATTAACTATAAGTAAAAAATCTCTAGGCTATGACTATAATATAAAAAATCTCAATTCTTAAATATGACTAAACCAAAATTCAACTTCACACAAAACTCTAACCTATGACTCTATGATATAACTCTAAACTCTTAACTAAACTAACTAGATCTATAACAAAAACTCCAAACTTTTAATATAAGAAAAAACCTCTAAATTATTAACTATAAATAAACTAAAATTCAACTCTAACTATAACTCTAAGCTAATACTCTAATATAAAACTCTAAACTCTTAACTAAAACTATACTAAACCAAAACTCTAATAAAGTCTCTAAGCTAAGAAACTAAGAGTAAAATATAAACTCTTCACTAAAACTAAAATAAGATAGAACTTCAACAAAAGATCTAAGCTATGAATCTAAGTAAAAACTCTAAACTCTTAATTAAACTAAACTATAAATCTAACTAAAAATCTAATCTAAGACTCTAAGCTAAACAAACAAAATATTAAATGTAACTAAAATAAACTAAAAATACAACGAAAACTATAAGATATTAAAAAATTTTTAAAAATAAAATCTCAAAACAAAATAAAATACACTAGAAAAATAAAAAAAAAACTCTACGATGATGATCTAATATTAAAAACAAAATACTCAAACAAAACTAAACTAAACTAGAAATATACATAAAAAATCTAGGCAACTAACCACGTTTAAAAAAAACAACTCTTAACTAAAACTAATATAGAACTCTAACTTTAACTCAGAGTTAAAAAAAAAAATTATTAAATAAAAATAAACTAAAATATAACCATAAAAAAAAAAAACTATAAGCTAAGACTCTGAGGTAAAATACCAAAATCTTAACTAAAACTAAACTATAACTCTAAATGAAACTAATGTGAAACACCAAACTCTTAACTATAACTAAACTAGAACTCTAATTGAAACTCGAAGTTAAAAAAATAAAACTCTTAACTAAAATGAAAGTAAACTAGAATTCTAACAAAAAAACTATAAGCTAAAACTATAAACTCTTAACAAAAATTAAACTAAACTAGAACTCTAACAAAAACTCTGAGCTAATACTTTAATATAAAATTCTAAACTCTTAACTAAAACTAAGTAAAAATATAACACCAGATAAAGTTCTAATCTAAAAATCAGATTTAAAACTATAAACTATTAACTAAAATTAAACCAAAATAGAACAATAACTTAAACTCATCTGTAAAATATAAAATTATTAAATAAAATTAAACTATACTCTAAATAGAAAGAAAAATCCAAGATAGTACTATATGTTAAAAATATAAAATATTAAATAAAAATAAACTAACCCCTACTTTAGGCTAAAACTCTAAATTCTTAAATAAAACTAAACTAAAATATAACTCTAACAAAAACTCTATGCTATTAATCTAAGCTAAAATTCTAAAATCTTAACTAAAAATAAACTAAACTAAAATTCTAAGCTATGTCTATAATGTAAAACTCTAAACTGTTAACTAAATTTAAACTAAAATATAACTATAACAAAACTCTAAGCTAAGAATCTATGATAAAAATATAAACTCGTAAAAAAAACTAATCTAAACTAAACGTAAAAGCAATTAAAATAACAAATGAAAAAAAAATACTATCGAATGGTAAAATATCAAAAACTACTATAAATGTATATCAGATAAAACTCTCTAAAAAAAATCAAAAAAACTAGAACTATAATTGAAAAACGAAGTCTAAGCTATGAAAATAAACTAAACTAGAAAATAAACAAAAAAATATAAACTAAGAAAATACTACTAAAACACTAAAAACTTAAATAAAAATAAAATAAACTATAACTTTAACAAAACCTCTAGTATACGACTCTAATATAAAAAATCTAATCTATTAACTATATCTAAACTAAACTTCAACTATAACAAAAACTATAAGATAAGAATATAAGCTGAAAATCTAAACTATGAACTAAAACTGAACTAATATAGAACGTTTACAAAAACTATAGGCTATGACTCTAATTTAAAAACTCTAAAATATTAAATAAAACTCAAATAAACCATAACTCTAACAAAACTCTAAGCTAATATTCTGATCTAAAATTCTAAAATCATAAATAAAAAGAAACTATAACTATAAAGAAAACTCTGAGATATGAATATGTGGTAAAACTCTAAACTCTTAACTAAAACTAAACTAAACTAGAACTCTAACAAAAAATCTCACCTACGACTCTAAGATAAAATTTTCGATTTTTAACAAAAACTAAACTAAACTAAAATTCTAAGCTATGTCTCTAAGGTAAAACTCTAGACTCTTAACTACATGTAAACTAAACTAGAACTATAACAAAAATCTAGACTAAGACTCTATGTTAAAACTCTAAACTATTAACTAAAACTAAACTAAAATTTTAAGCTATGTCTCTGCGGTACAACTCAAAACTATTCACTAAAAGTAAAATAAACTATCTATAAATCTAAAAATTCTAAGATAATAAATTAAGTTAAAAAATCAAAATCTTAAATAAAAATAAACTAGAACTCTAACTGAAACTCAGAGTTAAAAAATCAAACTCTTAGCTAAAATTGAAGTAAACTAGAACTCTAACAAGAAAACTCTAAGATAAAATTATAAAATCTTAACCAAAACTAAAATAAACTCTAACTCAAACATAAGACTCTAAGCTAAGACATTAAGCTAAAATTCTAAACTATTAAATAAAAATAAACTATAACTCTAACTTAAACTCAGAGGTAAAAAATAAAACTCTTAGCTAAAATTAAACTAAAATAGAACTCTAACAAAAAAACTCTAAGCTAAAATTCTAAAATCTTAAATAAAACTAAAATATAATAAAACTCCAAGCTACGTCTATAATATAAAACTATAAACTATTAAATAAATTTAAAATAAAATAGGACTCCAACTGAAATTCTAAGCTAAGACTCTATGCTAAAACTCTAAACTCTTAACTATTAATAAAATTAAATTCAACTCTAACAAAAACTTTAATCTAAGACTCTAAGATGAAACTCTAAAATATTAACTAATAGTAAAATAAACTAAAAATTCAACAAAAACTCTAAACTCATAACTAAAAACAAAATAAACTTTAACTATAGAAAAAAACTCTAAACTAAGACTCTAAGATAAAACTATAAGATATTAAACAAAACTAAACTAAACTAAAACTCTAACTAAAAACTCTAAGCTATGACATTATGGTAAAACACCAAACTCTTAACGAAAATTAAACTAGAACTCTAACTGAAACTCATAGATAAAAAAATCAAACTCTTAGCTAAAATTAAACTAAACTAGAACTCTAACAAAAAACTCTAAGCTAAGATTCTAAAATCTTAACTAAAACTAAACTAAACTAGAACTCAAATTAAAACTCTAAGCTAAGACTATAAGTTAAAACACAAAACTCTTAACTAAAACTAAACAAGAACTCTAGCTGAAACTCAAAGTTAGAAAAATCAAAATCTTAACTAAAATTAAACTAAACTATAACTATAACAAAAAAAAACTCTAAGCTAAGACAAATATAAAACTATAAACTATAAAATAAAATTAAAATAAAATATAAATCTAACAAAAACTCTAAGCTAAGACTCTAAGATAAAACTCTAAACTGTTAACTAAAACTAAACTAAACTAGAACTTCAACAAAAACTCTAAGCTAAGACTCTAATCTAAAAACTCTAAACTCTTTACTAAAATTAAACTATACTAGAACTCTAACTGAAACTCAAAGTTAAGACATAAAACTCTTAAATAAAATTAAAATAAACTATAACTCTAACAAAAACTATAAGCTAAGACTCTAAGCTAAAACTCTAAAATATTAAATAAAACTAAACTAAACTAGAACTTCAATAAAACTCTAAGATAAAAACTCTAAACTCTTAACTAAAACTAAACTAGAACTCTAACTGAAGCTCATAGTTAAAAAAATCAAACTCTTATCTAAAATTAAACTAAAATAGAACTCTAACAAAAAAACTATAAGATAAAATTAAAAAATATTAAATAAAAATAAAATAAAATAGAAAAAAAATTAAAACTCTAAGCTAAGACTCTAAGGTAAAACATCAAACTCTTAACTAAAACTAAACTAAAACTCTAACTGAAACTCAAAGGAAAAAAAATCAAACTCTTAACTAAAATTAAACTAAACTATAACTCTAACAAAAAAACTCTAAGCTAAGACTAATCTAAAACTCTAAACTAGAAAATAAAATTAAAATAAAATAGAACTCTAAAAAAAACTCTAATCTAATACTCTAAGCTAAAGCTCTAAACTATTAACTATAACTAAAATAAACTAGAACTTCAACAAAAACTCTAAGCTAAGACTCTAAGATAAAAACTCTAATCTCTTAAATAAAACTAAAATAAACCACAACTCTAACAAAAACTTCAAGCTAATACTCTAAGGTAAAACTCTAAGCTCTTAACTAAAACTAAACTAAACTAGAACTCTAACAAAAAATCTAAGCTATGACACTAAGCTAAAAATCTAAACTATTAACAAAAACTAAACTAAACTAGAACTTCAACAAAAACTCTAAGCTATGACTCTATGCTAAAAACTCTAAACTCTTAACTAAAACTAAACTACAACTCTAACTGAAACTCAAAGGTAAAACATCAAACTCTTAACTAAAATTAAACTAAACTAGAACTCTAACAAAAAAGCGGCGCATTCCTGTGGCACTTTCCTGCGGCGCTTCCCTTCGGTGCATTCCTGTGGAACGCGCCCCGACCCGCGGCGCATCCCCCTGCGGCGCATTCCTGGCCCATGGCGCTTCTTAGTCCCGGGGGGCCTTTGAGGACCGGGGGGAGGGCCTCTGGGGTCCGGGGTGCCCTTTGGGGGTCCGAGGGCCCTTTGAGGACCAGGGGAGGGTGTTTGAGGGTCTGAGGAGGGCGTTTGGGGGGGGTGGGGCTCTTTGGGAGCTGGAGGGACCTTTGAGTACCGGGGGCTTCCTTCGGGGTTGGGTCGGGGGATTGGAAGCCCTTGGGGTTGTGGTAGAGGACCTCACAACGCTGTTCAAATGGAACTTGTGTATTATAACGACCATAGAGTTTGACCCTCAAATTCTCTTCTAAAACCTTTCCTAAAATCTTCTTTTAAAATGTCTCTATCTGTTTCTTCGAAATAATTCCCTAAAATGTCTAAAACAGTTTCGCCCAAATAATCCCTAAACGTAATTTCAGCGTATTCCTTTGTTATTGGCATCTCTGCGCTAACGCATTTCAAATTAATAAGAAACCTGATTCCCGCGCTAAAACAATTCGTCTCTAAGATGTTTCTTGGAGAATTGTTTCCATGGCATTTGGTTATTAATATCTTTTGGAGTTCGACCAGTAGAACTGTTTCCGAGGCAAAGAACATTAAAGACTTGGATCTATTCCCGGAGAAATGTTGACAGTACCTGTCAGACATTATTAAACTTTGCCCGGAAACAATTTGATTAATGACTGACAGCACAGGTGTACCAAATTCCCAATCGCTTACGCAATCAATTTCCCCTAGGGACTCTATGCCCATATTAGGAGTCCCGTCACGAGTAGCACCCCCCCTTCTACTATCGTTTTTCATGGCTAGGGGCGAATCTCCAGCGTTTTTATTGGGGGGAGGGCAAGAGGGTTCCATATCCGGATTGTCAAGGGGCATGGGATATATAATAATTTTTCTCTCCACATTATTGGGAGGGGGCAACTGCCCCCTCCTCCCCCAAACGACGCCCCTGTTCATGGCCGTATTTTAGGCTATAAAAATCGGTTTTTCACTTCTGTATCTTAAGAAGAAAAAGGAAGTTCAGAAAATAAACATAAACCGATTGTTGCAAGAAAGCGATCGTTTTTACTATAAATTAAATAAAAAAAAATCTAGTTTTTTTAACTGAAAGTAAGGAACGACGTTAAAACTTAAAACGAACAGAAATTATTCCGTATATGAAAGGGGCTGTCCCCTCCTCAACGCCTCGCTCTTTACGCTAAAGTTTTTCATTGTTTAAAAAAAAATAGAGTTTTGGGAAATTCAAACTTTAGCGTAAAGAGCGAGGCGTTGAGGAGGGGACAGCCCCTTTCATACACGGAATAATTTCTGTTCGTTTTAAGTTTTAACGTCATTCCTTACTTTCAGTTAAAAAACTTGTTTCTTTTATTTAATTTTTGAACGCTTTTGAATTAATGCAGGTTTTGATTTTGGCTCACCGTGCATGAGTAATACAAAAAAAATTGAATATTAATTTTACTTTTATTTGGTTAAATGGCTTTCTCGAAACATGTTTAATTTTATTTACGAACGTTTTTATTAGTAATAAATATACGTAACTTACGAATTAACTTACGTAACGAACCTCTATATTCTTATATTTTTAATACGTATATTAGAGGGTTCGCCTTCTAGTCACTACCTTGCTCTTTAAGCTAGAGTTCGAATTTTGTTCCAATTCTTTAGAAATGACCTCTTAATCACAAATGCCATTAATTAGAATAAATAGCTCTTATGAAAGTACTAAATAATCTTTGACTTAAAGAGCGAGGTATTGACTAAGGGATGAACCCAATCATATACGTAATGTTTTCTGTCGTTTTAAGTTTTGATGTTGCTCCTTACTTTCAGTTGAAAAAACTTGTTTTTTTTATATATAATTTCTGATCTTTATTTAAATAATGCTGGGAAATCTGGCGCCCCCTTCATAGCAATGTCTCTTCTCCCATGAAAACTTCCTTCATGGTAAGATCCTCCCACATAACCTCCTACCCACTCCCGCCGCCACTACCAGAAAAAATCCCCTCTGAAAACGTATGTATACTTCCCAATAACCAGTACTATATGTTAACATTGGGTAAAGTTCATAACTTTCAGCCCTCCCCCCGGGGACTTCGGGGGATTAAGTCATCCTAAAAGATATAGTTATCATATTTTCGACCATGCTGAACAAAATGACTATCTCAAAATTTTGATCGGGTGACTTTGGGGAAAAAATGAGCGTGGAAGGGGGCCTAGTTGCCCTCCTTTTTTTGGTCACATTTAAGGGCACTAGAACTTTTAATTTCCATTTGAATGAATCCTCCCACGATATTCTAGGCCCACTGGGTCAATACGATCACCCCTGGGGAAAAAAAAAACAAATAAACACGCATCCGTGATCTTTCTTTTGGCAAAAAATGCAAAATTCCACATTTTTGTAGGTAGGAGCTTGAAACCTCCACAGTAGGGTTCTCTGATACTCTGAATTTGATGGTGTTATTTTCATTAAGTTTCCATGACTTTTAGAGGGTATTTCCCCCCTTTTTCAAAAATCAGCCAAATTTTCTCAGGCGCGTAACTAAAGGTAGGACTAAACTTGATGAAACTTATATATTTGAAATCAGCATTAAAATCTGATTCTTTTGATGTATCTATTGGTATCAAAATTCCGTTTCCTACAGTTTCGGTTACCATTGAGCCGGGTCGCTCCTTACTTACAGTTCGTTACCATGAACTGTTTGAAAACATGCGTTTGAACAAAGCCTTAGTTGAACACAAACGATTAAGCATTTACAATAGTTGGAATAATTTATTGGTATAAATAAAATAAATAAACATTATCACTTGCTTGATTTTTTTTTTTATCCCCTTCGCTTCTTTTTTTTGCTTTCAAATATAAGGTTCGATTTACTGGCACTATTGACTAGTCACTTTAAATAATAAATTTATGCCTCTCTAGAATATTTAAATAAACTTAAATATTTTCGAAGCTACCCAATTTTTAACGAAATTTCGCAGTGTACGTTTCCCTCGTTTCGAGAGAGATTTGCCAACGGTATAATCTGTGTCTATTTCATTGTCTTCAACCTTATCATGCACGATTTCTGGCGTTTCATCAACGAGCTCTTCGTCTTCTTCTTTAGGCTCATCAGTTGAAATATGTAATTCATTGATCTCATTTGATTCAGAGTTACCTTTGTTAATTTCACTTGTTTCAATTTTTCCTTCGTAATGAACCAACTCGTTGCCATGATGTTCTGATCCTTCGTGATCTTCTCCAGCTTCGTTGTGAGAATGACCAGATTCATGATGCCCCTCTTCTGGATGATGTTCTTCTCCTTCTTCTCCGTGTTCGGCTTCTTCTTCCTCTTCTAGTTTTTTACGATAGAACTCAAACTGTGTTGCAACTGCAGTTACAAAATTAAAAACTGTTAAACAAATATACGCAGCCCCCTCTAGGTACCCAATTGCAATTTCTTTTACTTCTATATCTTGTTCAAATTCTTCAAAAGCAATATCATCTTCGATCAGTTCTTCAGGGACTAATTCATTCAAATCAACAGTCCTGTCTTTCTTTTTCCTAGAATGCAAGGAGAAACCCTGAAAAAATTAAAACAATTTAGTTAACCAGTCGAAATAGCACTATATGTAACCGCAGCACCGTTTCACACCAATAAATAGAACATAATCACACAATATGTTCATTTCACACCACAATGAAATATAATGCGGTTGTACCTCTTACTAAAAAAAAGTGCAACAGGTGCAAATATTTATTTATGCGAAAACGTAAAGTATGTGAAAAGACATGAAACACAAGATTAACTAACATATATACTGATAGTTTGATATTATGACGTATATATTATATATATACGTATACGTATATATTACAACATATATACATACAACTGCAGCACTATATTTCATACCGGAATATAGGAAAAACTTTCATTCCAAGATATATTTATTTCATATATTTGTTTCATGCAGTGATTAAACTTCTTATTAAGAAAAATTGCATTATATATAAAATCTTCATCTATATGAATGTATAAAGTAAGTGAAAAGATATGAACAGTATAATTAGCCAACCAAATAATATGAAATATAACTGCAGGATTATATTTCATCCCGCTGAATAAAATAACCTTTCATACCGAAACAGGTTGATTGCATATATTCATTTCATATCATAATGAAATATACTGTGGTTATGTTCCTAACTAAGAAATGTGCAGTATACGCAGAATATTTATTTATGCGAATGTGCAAAATATGCAACAAAAATGAGAACAATATAGATAACCAACCAAAATGACATGAAATAAGGTTTTGGATAAATTGGAATTTTAATATTATTTGGATAAAATAAATTGAAATATTATTAAGCAACCAAAATGAACTGCAGAACTATGTTTTATACCGCTGAATACAGTATGCCATCCTACCGCAATATGTGCGTTTCTTATATGTTATTGCTTATGAGTAGTAACCTATCTAGTACTTCTAAACTTACATGAAAACTTATATTGAATTGCACAAGAAAACCCACGCCTTTGACATTAGAGTTAGACATGGACATTTTAAAAAGCTGGCAAGGTTTTTGTTATTGATAAGAATTGCACAAGATTGTACCAAT
>NC_142796.1:88237015-88242015 GCF_049724085.1 Artemia sp. Qi Xiang Cuo
ACAGGGGTCCGGGATTCCTTATAAAGTTTATCATTTTCAAAATAAGGGAATTTTATTTTCTTTACGTAAAGGCTATTTTTCAGTTTCAACATATTTTTTTTTATCTCAGCTGTGAATCAAAGTAGTTCCAGAAAGACGGGTTTTCCATGATCTTTAGGTTTGGTCATGCAACAAGAATCCACGCCTTAAAGAATTTTATCCATAAATAAGGAATATGCACTTGCCACGTCATATGTCCCAAATACATCTTCCAAATCTATCTTTGAAAGAAAGATTTTTAGTTTCTCACAATTTTTAGTAGAAAAATTTAAAATATTTCCTGGAGGGTTATGGCTGGTTGCCCGTAAACTGCAGCCATTATTAAATTGCTGCTTTTGTAGACTTAATACAACATAATTTAAAAAATGATCTTAACCTGGAGAAACAAGCACTCCCGAAAATTTTAATCGCTCATATCATATTTGAGGCAAAAATATATTATCAATTAACATGGCACTAAACAGTAATTGAAGGTTTAGTGCCATGAAACGGGTTACCCTGACCCTTTTCAAAGAGAGTGAGTATCCTCTCACACCTATGTTCCTTGGTACATTTCCAAGCAAAGTGATCAAACACGTCCTTAGCAACTTTGTTCATCCGTCATCATAATTTGTTTTTTTTACCAAAAACTAGAAATTGTCAAATTTCGTAATCAAAGAATGGGGTCATTTTAGAAATACCGGTTTACAGCTAGTTATAATCATATTTTTTTTTGCTATATATATATCGAGCAAATTGGTCATTCAGGACCTGTTGACTAAGAGAAGTTGTAATAAGCCTATTAGAATCAAATTGTTCACTCGTTCTAATGGACAATAAAAGAATTATAACGGTAAGTAAATATACATTATTCGTGGACTAAAATAAGAACATAACCTTTTTTATTCCTATCTATCATTTGAGTTTCACACAGAAAGGGAATTTCTGTAATTATGAAAGCTCTCGAAGTAAACATCTACGATAAAATTCGCATGTTCATAACAGCTGTTTGGATATTTTGATTAGAAGGCTGTTTTGTTGCTTTCTCGTGAGATTTTATTCATATTTCACTGAACTTTTAATAAAGCACACTTAAACGATCTTCGCTTGATCGGCTAACAATTTATAATTAGCTACTTGTATGGGTGCGTGTCAATTTACTCAAGGGGGGGGGGGTAATTATTGTAGAGAAAAAGAGGAGGAGTAGGGGGAAGGGGCGCCCACCATTAATATTCTGAATAAACTTCAAATGTAGCTAATAGTTGAAATTGTATTTTTTTCATGTATCGTATTTAAAAATGTGTTCTATGACATTCCAATGTAGTTATAGGCTATTTGAGTATAAATGTTTATTATATAGCTTTACAGAAATATCTCATTTTTTTTTTCAAGACTATATAATTAAGCAAACTTAATGAGACGATCATCGATTACTCGGCAAGCAATTTATAATCAGCTACTTGTATGGGTACGTGTCAATTTACTCAAGGGTTTTTTTTTCTATGTGGTTTAGGATGATTTAAGCCTATAAGGGTACAAGTTACCTAGTGAATAACTAAAAGTTAATTTTTATTTCATAAAACATAATTTAAAAAATTATCTTAACCTAGTTTTTTGGCTAAAAAATTTCTAATTTTTGGTTAAAAAAACAGATTATGATGACGGATGAACGAAGTTGCTAAGGACATGTTTGATCACTTTGCTTGGAAAGGTACCAAGGAACAAAGGTGTGAGAGGATACTCACTCTCTTTGAAAAGGGTCATGGCAACCCGTGTCATGGCACTAAACCTTCAATTACTGTTTAGTGCCATGTTAATTGATAATATATTTTTGCCTCAAATATGATATGAGCGATTAAAATTTTCGGGAGTGCTTGTTTCTCCAGGTTAAGATCATTTTTAAATTATGTTGTATCAAGTCTACAAAACCAGCAATTTAATAATGGCTGCAGTTTACGGGCAACCGGCCATAAACCTCCAGGAAAAATTTTAAATTTTTCTACTAAAAATTGTGAGAAACTAAAAATCTTTCTTTCAAAGATAGATTTGGAAGAGGTATTTGGAACATGACGTGGCAAGTGCATATTCCTTATTTATGGATAAAATTCTTTAAGGCGTGGATTCTTGTTGCATGGCCAAAAACATGGCTGGTTGCCCGTAAACTGCAGCCATTATCAAATTGCTGCTTTTGTAGACTTAATACAATATAATTTAAAAAATGATCTTAACCTGGAGAAGCAAGCACTCCCGAAAATTTTAATCGCTCATATCATATTTGAGGCAAAAATATATTATCAATTAACATGGCACTAAACAGAATTACACGGGCTGGGGCAGTAATCGAAGGTAATAAAAATCAGCCGATTATATATCAGTTTGCAATTCTAAATTCCCAAAATTACTCAATTCAAGTAAATTAAAGTTGAAATCTCTATCTACAACAGACGACACCGTAAAGGATCACAATTTATTACATAAATTTTCTATAGATGCTAGTGACTCTGCTACTGAGGAACTCAAAGGTCAATATACAACTGCAAGAAATATCTCTCCACCATCTTTGCACGATCACATTACAAGGGATTCAAGTAGCCCTTCACTCCGAAAATAAACATCAGTTAATTTCGACACAGAAAAATCCCTTCGTACATAAGCGCCTAAGCCACCTTTTCACATACAACTACGATTACGGGAATAGAAAGAATATCCTTGAATTTCAAAAATAGATACAGGAGATACCTCAGTTATAAAAGTCTTCGTCAGGCCTATTATGTCAAAAGGAAAATTCTACTCGATTAGCGTTGTACAAAATATAGCTTTTTCTAGCCCCTGAACATTGTAATTGGCTATCGTATTGGGCCATTTTGCAACGCGGATATCAATGGATTTCACCCACTTGATTTCTTGGGATTCAACGCTCAAATAGAAAAGTCCATTGGCATCATGCACCTCACTGCATAGGCTGGAATGTTCAAACTCGATAGGTCAAGAAACTGCGACTCTAATAGTTTAAGTCTATCCATTTTAAATTTGATAGCAGCACTACGTCAGCACCTTTGTCCTATCATGTTGCCGTCAGGAGCCACCAAAGATTGGTCTAGCGATAGTACTTGGGCCGAATTACGAATTAGCATAAGATTTTCACCTATCCCTAGAAAAAGACAGCCTTAGCTAGGTCAAGCATTTCTGATTCCAACAATATCTTTTGAGGCCTGTAGTATTAATTGATTAAACTTTCTGTTACGAATGTACACGTGCCGAGAATTTTTGACCTGTTTTTATTATTTCCCTGGCATGTGAGGGGATTTTGAAGGTTACTTTGACCGGAAGAATATGATCATTATTTGGCTTACCAAGCATTTTAACATCGACGACATCAGATTTCCTATTTGAACCCCCAGCTGCCTCGTAGTAAAATTTAAAACACGCTCAGTAGGAGTTTGGTTTGAGGTCTGGTTGTTCACTTTTAACCCAGGTAAGTTACAGATGATGATAGACAAAGATTTCTCCATTTGCTCTTCAATTTTTGAATTGTAAAAATGAGCTCCTTTATCAAATTTGCTGCTTTAAAAGTTTCAATGATATTTCTAGCTATTATAGAGTAGAGCTGACTAGGATATTATATATAGCCCCCTTTGAAAACCTGAATACATACAGTTTTTTTTCTATTTGAAACTCTCCCTAAACGGTATCTATAAGTTTCACCTTAATGCTCATAATGTCATGAGTTAAAGTAATTGTGGTTGTAGTATTAATAGTATACACAAGGCTCATTCCGGCTAGTTCAAAATCCACCACAACTTACTCTTAAAGTCTAGCTTAATAATGTAAGCTGTTCATGAGATATTGCTTTATCACCTTTTTGAAAATCCACACGCTCATAGTTTGTATTGATTTTGTTCAACACACGCCTAAATATTCCTTAAAAGCTTCCCCTGAATACTTTTATCTTGCATAGCAGCAATAGTTGCAGTAGCAATATTAGCAGTATGCGCATAGCACCTTTGGTTTCTTCAGCGACCTCTTCAACACATGCTAAAAGTTTCAACTTAATACCCCAAGTGGTTCTAAGGATATTGCTTAGGTGTCTTATTGGCAACCATACACACAGTGCCATTTGATCTAGTTTCAATGTAACATTTAGTTTTAAAGTATAATGGGTCAACTGCGTAAATGAGGGGGATTGACATACTCAATGTCGCTAGAAACATGGTTGCTAGAACGTTCTACTATTCTCAACAAAATGGATGTATCAAAATCTTTACTGAATGTGTTTGGGAAAGGAATGGGCTTGGGAGAAGGGCTGCTTGCCCTCCAATCACTTTTTACTCTTAAATGTGGCACGAAAACTTTTAATTGAGAACCGAATTAGCTGCTTTAGAAGTTTCAATGATTTTTCTAGCTATTATAAAGTAGCGCTGCCTATGATATTGTATATAAGTAGAGTAGTACCTTATACTTTGCTTGAGGCCTTAGGAACTACCATGATATTCTATAGAGGCCATAGTAAACACGTTCTATAGAGGCCCTAGGAATCACAGTGCTATTTTCTTGAAGCTCTACACCTTCTCAAAGAGAGTGAGTGCCCCCTCACATGGCCTTATACTTTGCTGGGACGTATAGGAATTACCATGCTATTTGCTTGATGCTCTACACCTTTTCAAAAAGAGTGAGTATCTTCTCGCACCAATGTTCCTTGGTACCTTTCCAAGCAAGTTGATCAGACACGTATTTAGCGACTTCGTTCATCTGTCGTCATAACTTGCTTTTTTTTAACCAAAAGCTAGAAACTGTCAAATTGCATGATCAAAGGATGCTCTCATTCTAGAAATACCGGCTTACAGCTAGTTATAATCATCGTTTTTTTGCTATATATATATCGAGCAAATTGGTCATTCAGGATCTATTGACTAATAGAAGTTATAATAAGCCTATTAGAATCAATTTATTCACTCGTTCTAATGGACAATAAAAGAATTATA